>NW_006239937.1:12138-12265 GCF_000226075.1 Solanum tuberosum
ATTCATGAGGATAAATGTTGAACATGCCTAAATATGCTTTAGTGAAAATTTGCCTAATTATGTTTTTTCGAGTAATTGCATAATGAGCTTAATGTTTTGTAGTGAGCATGATGTGATTGGAAAAGGA
>NW_006239937.1:15429-18301 GCF_000226075.1 Solanum tuberosum
GATAAGGTTCTTGTAATAGACTTAATAGACTTTTTTTTATTGTAAAGGGCCGTGTCCCTACTTATGTTTTGTGATTGTGTCTAAGATGGCCATGTGAGACTTAGACTTCCGCTGTGTGTTTTTAAAGTTGTTTTAATGAAGCTTGAATGTTTGGATGTAAATAAGTTTTTAATTCCTCACTATTATCATTATTGAATGCAATGAATGACTATGTGGTTCGTATAAGACCCCTTCGGAGTCGAGTACGCCTTGTTACGACTTGGGGGTGCTCCCGAGTCGTGACAAGTTCACTGGTTCAGGTAGCTTTCTGCTATTTTTTTCTAGGTCTAGTTTTTGAGGTGTTACAATATCTCCCTTTTTGGAACATTTGTCCTCGAATGAAGACTAATCTAGCTGAAATGGAGGGAAAGAGCTGCAACCCTACCACTAAGTAGTGGAAACTGATTTCTGACTAACTAAGTTCCAAGAACATGCAAATACACTGAAAATGCAAGTACAAACTAAAGGAACATGATGCTAAGACTGAAATTGCGCATGAGTGACTGAAAAAATTGAAGGGGAACAATTACCTAGAGATGGAATGGAATCGGAAGGAAAGAGGTGAGGATACTTGGCCTTCATGTCTGCTTCTGCTTCCCAAGTAGCTCCCTCTACGGACTAACTCCTCCACAAAATCTTGACTGAAGTGACTTCTTTGTTTCTCAACCTTTGAACCTGACGATCAAAAATATCAACTGGTGCCTCTTCATAAGTGAGACTATCCTTCATAGCCACACTTTCTAAAGGTACAATAGATGCTGCATCACCCACACATTTCTTCAGCAATGAAAAGTGAAAGACCGGATGCATTGCTGCTAGTTCTGTTGGCAACTCTAACTCATAAGCCACTTTACCAACCCTTTTCAAGATCTTGTAAGTGCCTACATATCTAGGACTGAGCTTCCCTTTCTTGCCAAATCTCATCACCCCTTTCATAGGTGACACCTTCAAGAAAACCCAATCATCAACTTGTAACTATAGTTCCCTCCTCCTTACATCTGCATAGGCCTTCTGGCTACTCTAGGCTGTCTTAAGTCTATCTCTAATAAGTTGCACTTTCTCCATAGCATCATGAACTGAATCAGGCCCTATCAAGGCTGCTTCACCTACTTCAAACCAACCAATTGAAGATATACATCTACTCCCATACAATGCCTCATCAGGGGCCATCTGAATACTAGAATGGTAACTATTATTGTAGGTGAACTCTATAAGAGTAAGGTGATCATCCCAACTACCTTTGAAATCTATCACACAAGCTCTTAACATGTCCTTTAAGGTCTGAATGGTACACTCTGCCTGACCATCCATCTGTGCTAAGGTTAACCTTAGTACCAAGACCTTTCTGAAATGACTTCCAAAAATGAGAGGTAAACTGAGGACCTCTATCTGAGATGATAGACAAAGGAACCCCATGTAACCTGACTATCTCATTAATGTGAAGCTTGGCATAGTCTTCCGCCGAATCTGTAGTCTTGACCGCCAAAAAGCGTGAAGACTTAGTAACTCTATCAACTATCACCTAAATGGAGTCATGCTGTCTGCGAGTACGAGGTAAACCTATGATGAAGTCCCTGTTGATCACTTCCCACTTCCAAGTAGGAATGTCGATCTCTTGAGTCATACCTCCTGGTTTCTGATGTTCTACCTTGACTTGCTGGCAATTGGGGCACTTAGCCACAAAATCTACTATATCCCTTCTCATACCATTCCACCAATAGACTTCCCTCAGATCACGGTACATCTTGGTGGCGCCTGGAAGAATAGAATATCTGGAGTTATGGGCTTATGCAAGAATCTGCTGTCTCAACTCACCCACCTTAGGAACATATAATCGACCCTAATAACGAAGCACACCATCTCGCCCTTGGGAGAAAACCTCAACCCTTTGCTGGTGGATTTCCCCATTTAGTTCAAGCAATATCAGATCACTATCTTGCTTTTCCTTAACCTCCACTACCAAAGAAGATTTGACCCATTCTAAACTGTTACACCACCATCTGATATGCTCATAAGACGAACTCCTAGGCGAGCAAGTATGTGAACATCTTTTGCTAGTTCCTTTCTTTCTTCCTCAACATGCGCTACACTACCCATAGATAGTCTGATAAGAGCATCTCCTACCACATTTTCCTTACCAGGATGGTAATGCACACTCATATCGTAGTCCTTGAGAAACTCAAGCCATCTCCTCTGGCGAAGATTCAACTCTTTCTGGGTGAACACATATTGAAGGCTTTTGTGGTCTGTGAACACATCTACGTGAACACCATACAAGTAATGTCTTCAAATCTTAAGTGCAAACACCACTGCATCAAGCTCGAGGTCATGAGTTGGATAGTTCTTCTCATGCACCTTAAGCTGTCTAGAAGCATAAGCTATAACCTTACCTCGCTGCATCAACACACAACCTAGGCCGACTCTGGACGCATCACAATAGATCACATAACCGTCTGAACCCGCTGGTAGAGTCAAAAACATGAGCTATAGTCAACCTAGTTTTCAGTTCTACGAAGATCTTCTCACAATCATCTAACCACTAAAACTGGACCTTTTTCTAAGTCAACTTAGTCCACAGAGAGGTTATGGATGAAAATCCTTCCACGAACCTTCTGTAATAACCCGCTAGACCCAAGAAACTTCTGATATCTGTAGGAGAGGTAGGTCTGGGCCATTGTTTCACTGCTTCTTTTTTCTGAGAATCCACTTGGATCCCTTCGCTAGACACAATGTGACTAAGGAAAGTAACGCATTGCAACCAAAACTCACATTTTCCAAACTTAGCGAATAACTGGCGGTCTTTGAGAGTTTGCAGAACAACCCTCAAATGACT
>NW_006239937.1:19609-32546 GCF_000226075.1 Solanum tuberosum
ATTGGTGCGAGGGTGAAAACTAAGCCATACATTGATGTGATGTCTAATATGAGGTAAAGGTAAGTGTTAGTAAATTATATACACGTAGCTGGACCAAGGTGCGGGGTGAAATTCTCTAGTTGTCGGACCAAGGAATTAGAGATATGTAAATTATCACTTTGCATGTAATACACTAGGAAAATATTACTATTACTAGGATTACCTCGTTATGAGCTTATGGAGAACACGTACACCTTAGTTTCTCTCTCATCTTGATAACAACTAAAGTTTGAATGCTCCTCACTAATTATTACTATTAATTTTTAGAATTTGTTTCAACAAACTCCCCCCCCCCCCTTAATTACTTGTTTCGGAAGTACGTTGACTAAACGAATATAATCGTGGGTTAAAGTTAAGTCTAAACCATATTTCTCGTGGGATCGACCCCAACCTACAAGTTGGGTTTTTTACTTGATAACGATCTCTTATACTTCTTTAGGGAGGTGTAATTTGAGCGTATCAAATTTTGGTGGAATAAGGCTTTTAGATTAAATTTAACTACATTATTGAACTTTAGTCAACTCTTTCCCGATTTTACGTTTTTGTTTATAGTTTTGTTTTCTACAAGTTTCAACTCTAGTGTATGCCAAGTACACAGAGTCGATGTGAATTCTTGACCCCCTACGATCCTAAATTGAGAAAAACTTTGAGGAAAATGGCTAATCAAGGAGTACACAATAATCCAATTGGAGAGGGTCAAGGAGATGGAATCTGAGTAACTAAGGTGTCTGCGTTGTGCCGCGACGTTAAATTAAGCGCTTATTAGGAGGCAACCCAATTAGTAGTGTAACTTCTTATTTTATTTTTATTTTATTAGTGTCACTTCTTTTGTCTTGTTTTTGCAGATTAGGGGAAGTCTGAGTACCCAACAAAAAAAGAAAAATTGAAGCAAATGAGCATGTTTGAGCTTAAGTGTGGGGTGCGTTCGACCCTTTATGAAAAAAAAGAGAACATGCTACTAGCTAGGCCATAAGGCCTCAGGGAGTTTTCCTAACCCTTGGTTTAAATTTTATTTGATGCTTTGGGGACATAGCATATTTTTAAGTGTGGGGGTGAAGGAATGAATTCCTAATTTTTACTGTTTTATTGAGTCTTTTCTTTTTTTAGGATGAGTTTCTTGGCTTTTATTTTCGGTTCTTTTCTTGAGGATAGTCCCTTTGAACCGAGTGTCTTTTATTTTTTAGGAATAAATTTTCTTTTAATTTTCTTTGAGAGAAAAGAAAAGACTCTTTTGAGTGGTGTAATACTTGCTATTTAGGCCTAAATTTTTAGTAGTACTTTCTTGTGAATGCTTGATTAATTGATAAGGAAATTGTAGACTCTTTTACACCTAAGCTCATGGTTGTGACTTTGTATATAGCTTATTTTATTTTGTAGTTTGTTATGATCCCGTCTCTCTTGGAAGTGGAATTGATCCATGTTGATTGATACTTGTGCCATGTGTGGTGAGAATTTGTTTATTCCATATTTTGCATCTTAGTCTAGAACTTGCCCTGCATGTTATTGAAGCGAAATAAAAACTGTTACCTTGTTTAGGAGATGAAAATAGGCTTTCTTTGATTTGTTTGGTAAATTTTAGCTTTTTCAGATATTATATCACTAGTTAACCCTTTTGAGACTTTTAGCCTATATTTTTTTTGTAAACCACATGATCGAGCTGATTCCCTTTTTATTGATACCATAATTCTATTTGATCGATTTTGTTTTCTTAATGCACTATGTTGAGAAGAAAAGTTGAAAACATTGGTAGAAGTGAAAAAAAGGGTGAAAATGCTTGATGTGTGAAGAATGAAGAAAAGTGTGAAAACTTTGTTTTGGCCCTGGTCCCTTGTGGATATCGTGCACCTCAACCAAGCTTAAAAACTTAAGTTGAGGGTGGCTAATTCAGAAGTATGCTTAAAACATTAGCCCTGGTACTACCAAGGATATTGTGTACCTCACTTGAGCCTCATCCCTTGAGTTTAGGGTGGCTAGTGTAAAACCTCAAAAAAAAAAAAAAAAAAAGATTGAAGAATTCTTTTGATGATGAGCAATACTTGTGAATTAATTGTTGAGAGAGGGCTGAAAATAAAGAGAAGAAAATAATGTGTGATAAAGTCTTAAAGTGCAAAGTGCTTAAGGAAGTGTAAGTCACTATTATATAGTTTTCCTACCCGTCCCCTAGACTACATTACAACCCGTTAAAGTCCTATTTGATTCTATTCAAACATGCTTAATTAGTGGAGATGTACATAATGGGCAAACCTATGGTTGTTTCTGCATACATGTGAATTTTATTTGTGAGTGTGAGAGTTGTTCTTGATATGAAGTACTTAATTTATATTCAATCTTTTGAATTGAGTGTGTGGACTATTTCTTTTTGTGAGGGCACTTGTTTCATTATAGATAGGTGATTTTATTAGCTTTCTTTGATGAGAGTAGGTGAGCAAGCTTAAATTTGATGAGTTCAAAGTCCTTCCTTGAGGTTAGGAGGTTAGAGGTTTGTTGTTACTTGATGTTTTGAAATTGGTATATGGCCTAATTGTTTGTATTAACCAAAGTGATGACATTCCTATTTTAATTTTTTGAGATAAGCTTTAATGTTTGGTCAAGGACGAACAAAAATTTAAGTGTAGGGTGTTGATGTGAGGCCAAAATACATATTTTTAATCATTATTTGCCTCATATTTATTATTTATATTTGTCCTTTTTGAGCATGAATTTTATGAATTGTGCTAAATGATATATTTTATTTGTAGGATTAAATTAGTGGAAAAATGAAGAAATTTGAAACTAAAACGAATTAAAGATGGAGCATTGAAGAAGGAACTCAAACAGACAGCTTAATTGATTAAATTGAATAAAATAATATATTTATATATATAGGAAAAAAGTGGCTGCAATTTGCAATTCAGAAGAGAACTTACCTGCAGCTGCCACGTGGCAAGTGTTGAAGACGCAATAATTTGACCTTCACGCGGACAGCCTCACGGAGATAAAAAAAGGGATCCAATTCCTTTTGATTTTGGATTCCTAATTTTATTGGGACTCATTTATTTTATTTAGGGTTATTTTCTATATCTATAAATAGTCCATAAAAATAATTATTTTAAGGGGGATATTTTTTAGGGTTCTTTTCTTTTTCTTATTTTAGGGTTAGACCTTATTACTTTTATTCTAGTTTTTGGCTTTGGAGATTAACTTGTAATTTTAGCAATTCTTGATTTCATAAGTTCGTTTTGAAGATTTGACTTTGAAATTCAAGTTGAGATTCTAGGTTTATTCTTCTCATTACGTAAGTTCATGATTTCTTCATCTAAAAATATGAATTGTGTTCTTGCTACTATGGGTAACTAAATCCACAACTAGGGTTGTGGGAACCATGATCTATTAACAATGTATGAATAGTAATTAAGTAATTCTTGAATAGTGTTATTGCATGCATTGATAATTCTTTCATTTAGAAGTCTTTTTAAAGAGTGCACGTGTTAGAACTCACCTTTTTGCTACTTACCAGACCAAGGTGCGGGGTGAAATTCTCTAGTTGTCGGACCAAGGAATTAGAGATACCTAACTTATCACTTTGCATGTAATACACTAGGAGAGGATTACTATTACTAGGATTACTGCGTTATGAGCTTATGGGGAACACCTACACCCTAGTTTCTCTCTCATCTTGATAACAACTAAAGTTTGAATTCTGCTCACTGATTATTACTATAATTTCCAGAATTTGTTTCACAAATCTCCCCCTTTTAATTACTTGTTTCAGAAGTACGTTGACTAAACGAATATAATCGTGGGTTGAAGTTTAAGTCTAAACCATATTCCTCGTGGGATCGACCCCAACCTACAAGTTGGGTTCTTTACTTGATAACGATCGCTTATACTTCTTTAGGGACGTGCAATTTTAGCGTATCACACCCTATGGCGAAATACTAGGTCTGATGAAAACTTTATCTAGAAGGTCTTTCAACTGCTCTTTCAATTCCTTAAGCTCAGCTGAAGCCATTCTCTAAGGAGGAATAGAGATAGGCTGGGTATCTGTAAGGAGATCAGTTCCAAAGTCGATTTCCCTTTCGGGAGGAACTCCGAGAAGATCTTCTGGAAACACATCAGGGAACTCATTCACTACGGGAACTGACTCAAGAGTTTGGGTCTTGGAGCTTGAATCCCTAACCCGAACTAGATGATAGAGTTACCCTTTAGAAATAATATTTTTGGCCTTAAGGTAAGAAATGAATCGACCTATAGGCACTAAGCTACTACCCATCAATTCTGAGATTGGCTCGTCTAGAAATTGGAAACGAACAATCCTAGTTCTACAATCGACTGAGGCATAATAGGAATGTAACCAATCCATGCCTATAATGACATCGAAGTCTACCATTTCTAACTCTACAAGATCTGCTGAGGTGACTTTATGGGAGACTGTGACAGGGCAATTTATGTATACCCGTCTAGCTATAATTGGGTCACCGACTGGAGTAGAGACTGATAAGGAGTTACAAAGGAAAGAGTAGCCCCTGGATCTAACAATGCATAAACATCTCAGTCAAAGACTCGTAACGTACCAGTGACTATATCTGGAGAGTCTTCCTGATCCTGGCGAACCTAAAGAGCATACAACCTGTTTTGGCGCTGATCGCCACCTGTACCAGATGAGTTACCCTGCTGAGTCGGGCGACCTGCTGGTGCTGCTGAAGTTGGGGACTGAGATCTACGATTGTTATCTCCTTGACCCTGCTTAGAAGGACAATCTTTCAACTTGTTACCAGACTGACCACACCCATAACATCCTTCATTCCCTGCAAGACACTCGCCCAGATGGTTCTTACCACACTTCAAACAAGTTGGGTAGGTTCTGGTGCCTGAAACACTTCCCTGAGACTTAGAGCTTGACGCCCTACCCTTCTGATCATTACGAAACTTGGAAGATGGAACACTAGCTGATGAAGGTGCTGGAGTTGAAGATTTCTGCTGAAACTGCGAGTGATTTCCACCACCCAATTTCTGTTGAGAATAGTCATAGTTGCCTGTCCTAGATTTCTTATTCTCCTTGGCCTGTTCCCTAAGCTTAGCACCCTCAACCTGCTGAGCATGAGTCATGAGCCTAGATATGTTCATATCTTCAAGTAACATTGCATTCCTACACTCTGTTTTCACAAGATCAGATACCCCATACATGAACTTGTTCATTTGAGCCCTGGAATCAACAACCATGTGAGGAGAATACTTGGAGAGTTGGGTGAACTTGAGTCCATACTCTTGGACCGTCATCAAACCCTGCCTCAAATTCATAAACTCCTAAGCTTTTGCCTCCCTCAACTCCCTTGGGAAGAACCTGTCCAGAAAACTCTCACTAAAGCATTCCCAAGTGATAGGAGCGACATCTGTACCCCTGTTCTCTTTCCAATGAGTGTATAAGATATGAGCTACATCCTTAAGCTGGTAAGATGCCAACTCAACCCGATCATTCCCAGTTACCTGCATCACTCCAAAAATCTTCTTGACCTCATCAATGAAGTTTTGGGGATCCTTACCAGTCTGCGATTCATCCTAATGAAATCATGAACTCTAGCTGCTACTGACCCAACATTAGCATTTGCCAGAACTGAAGCCTGCTGATTATTCTTGTTGGTCACACTCTGAGCCAACAACTAAATAGTGTTCCTAAATGCAGCATTCGAGACTTCCTGATCTGGGACTGAAGGAGATGCTTTAGCATTGCGTGCATTAGCATTCCTAGGGATAGCTTTACGAGGAGGCATGATCTGAAAGCGCAAAACGAAGGATTAGCACAAGGAATTAGATCATACCTTACGCACGATAAGAGTAACAAAGAAATTGAAGTTTTCCTAAAACACTTTGCAGCCTCTTTCTCATTAGATTTGGGGCACTTCACACCCATGAAAAGGACTCTACTTAGTGCGGCTTTTCAGACATCCTAGGACACTTAAACCTAGTGCTCTGATACCAAGTTTGTCATGCCCCGAGGTTACCCCTAGACACAACACGGGACCTAGGATCACGAGTGACCTCAAGCTAACCCTACTGGCATAATCATAAGCATACTAAAGATAAACTGAAACAGTAAATATTGTGCGGAAGCTAAATCATATAAGAAATCTGAAATGATGGGGAATATCCATATACTAAATCTGAATATAAGAAACTCAGAGTTTGAATACAAAAGAGAAGTCAAACTCTAAGACTACAACTGAAACTAACAATGTCTAACATAAAGCCTCTACTGACTAGAAATGCTGGGACATGCCCCAGCTAGATCTAAGAAACTGAAACTAAAGCTAAAAATGATAAAGATAGTCATGTCACTAGTCATCGAAGAATGAGGACTCACCACTGATGTTGCTGAACTAAAGATCGGGAATCGATCTAAGCGTGATCTGTCTACTGAGGACCTGAGCCTACATCACGAAAAGATGTAGCGCAGAGTATGCGTCAGTACTTGAAAGGTACTGAGCATAAATGATATAGTAATACTGAACAATAACTGAATCAAATCATATATCTGAGCAATGACATGAAATAAGCATGATACAACTGAGAATACTTAACATGAAATGACTGGATGCAATGACCAAGTTTATAACATGCTGAGACTGAATACTGAACTGTGACTGATTACAAGGTCAATGTAATAGAATCTGATTGAACTGTAAGGGAGCTACAAATAATTGACATAAAACCACATGAGCTAAATGTGGAGTTTGATGTATACTCCCCATCGAGAGGACCCAATATACCCTGCCAGAGGTATAGAGGCATGCTGGCGTGATCACTAAAATGATGCCCACAGAGGGGACTTACAACCTACGGGGCACGTAGTTTTGGGACTAGAGGGTGACTGTGTAACAACCCTAAATATTAACCAAGAGTCGCATGTCGATTTTCCGTTGATTAATTACTACAATATGTTTTATTCTCATTTTGGGAACTTGAAGTTTTGTGTTAATTGAAAACTTGCTTAACATAAATTGTGATCGTAATTTAAGATATTGTATTGGGGTATTTTCATAATATTCTAATTAGAATTATGTATAATTTTAAAAGGAGGTGAGGGATATATATATATATATATAAGTTATGTAAGCATTTTGGGCAGCACACAACTATTTGGGCAGCCACCTTTTGGAGACAGCTGTGCATTTTGATAAACATCACTTTTGAGACTATATTTTGACACCTCCTCTAGTCAAATTTGCCTCACCTGAAGTATAAGAACCTTAGAACATTATCTAACAAGTTGTTCTTCAAAATCACAAGAGAAAAACTTGGCCCTCTTGGCTGGAATTCAAGACACACACTTCTTTTTGGTAAGTGGTAAAATCTGTTTTGGAGCTGGGTAGTGTTTAGTATTTAAAGCATAAATTGAGTTATAGAACTTTGTTTGCAGTGAATAAATATTATCGGGAAAGATAATTTGTAGACCTACAACTCTTATGTTTATGTAAAACTCTAATATAGCTTTTATGGATTCGAAATATTGGATGCAACATAGGAAAAGTTCTGTCCAGAGTTTGAAAGTAGAAATTCTGTAGGGACAACTTTTAGTGTTTTGAATATATAGTTTTGTACAAAATATATTTTGCGGTGATTCTTATTTGTTTGCAACCTTAAGAAATGTACCTACATCTTTCATGAAGGTTATAAAGTCTAGTTTTGCCGTTTTCATTTTCAAATCTAAGTTGCGACATAAGGTACTAGGCTGGCCAGAATCCTTGTTTTGGGAGCATAGTCGTATTTGTACAGGTTAAGCTTACTTGTGATGATAATCCTGTTTTAGTTCGACATTATTGAGATACTAGGAATTAAAGAAGTTATTTAATTATATTTTTAAGGTTGAATATACTCGTGAACAAGTTGAGGACCTTGAAACGTTGGTTGGTCTTCGGTCTGAAATCGCAAAGTTGTGTTGAACTGTTTCTTTGCTAAAGTACTGAGGTTTGTGTATAAACTTGTACTTGTAATCTTTTTGACTGCTGGTATATCTGAGGGTTGATCTTGGTACCTTGGTTAACTCTTGTTACTTTGCATTGTCGTGTTGGTATCCTTTAAGACGTTAAAGACGTTTGTGTAACTCACCCACTTGTACGGATTGTTTTATTACTTGGAACTATTGTTGGGACCTTGTCCTCCTTCTGGCTGTGACTTTGTCACTATTTTTAGTCCGTCTTAAGAATGGAAGTTGTCCATTTTAAGTACGAACTAGAAAGCCATTTTTAATATGGTTCTTGGTTCTCTTGGTTATTGGGCTTTGACCCTTCTTGATACAGGGAGTCGGCCCTTCTTGATACATGCTTGTGCTTGGTGTGACGACATGATGTATATATTGGGTGAGCCTTGTTATTGAATCTCTTGGAAAATGGTGCTATGAGCGTTCTTGACATTTGGATCTTTAAATATAGAACTTGATACTCTTATTATATTGTTTACTTGATTTAATTTTTATGTTTCAATGTTGCTGCCCATGACTTGAGAAAGTTAACTTGGTGAATCGGATGGCTCCAAACCTATAGTTTATACACCACTAAGCTATATGCTTAGCGATAGTTGTTTCTATCGTAGGGAATGATCGAGTGGTTGCATGAAGCTGGCCATTGGAGATGGATCTTTTGAGAGCCTTAAGGAAGATCACATTTTGCATATAGGCATCTATTTTTGTATAAACCTTGGGACTTGTACATGATCTATGTGTTGTACATGAAATTTTGAGGACTAATTTGATCATGTCACCATGGGTTGCAATATAAGTATGTCTATATGTTTGGTTCTTTTGGGGTGTGTAAACCCAAGTCTTGTAATATATTAAATTTACCATTAATTTTGAATGATTGTGTAAAGCATGAACGACCTAGTTTGGGTAGTCGGAAGTTGGTAATATTCTTTTTATGTCATTTTTTTTCTAGTGTGAGGACAATATATGCATAAAATCTCAGGAGTTATTGGGTTATATTATTTCGGAAGGGTCACTACACGGGTTGGTATCATAGCCTAGGTTTGTGGTTCTAGGACTTTTGCTGTGAATTACTTGTATACTTGTTTGCTTTCGAAAAAGGTTCTATTTGGATTATTTGTTCACTTACGTGGTTTATAATATTTTTATCGCATGTAGAGTGCACATGCATCAGGTACATGTTCCTAATGCAATGTGATCTTCTCTTTTGAAGGAATTAAGTTATGGCCTCTTCTTCTGACCGACCTATGGAAGCTAATCATGAAGGTTCGGGTACCTCTGTTCCCTAACCTCATGCACTAGAATAGGTTGGAGAACCTTTCTCGAATCAATATGTTCCCCACACTAGTGGGTCTAAAGTGGGAAACCATCAGGGTGTAAGAGCTGGTTCACATCTTCACATGAGCCGTGGTACTCAAACCATGAATCCTCCTTTTCAACAAATGGCTGAATTCTTCCACCACATGGCTGAAGCGATGCATGATCCCAACATGATTAACTTTGACAAAATGAGGAAAATGGGTGGAGTGGAGTTTGAAGGCACCGTTGATCTCACGGATGCTGAACAATGGCTGGAGCGCATGGAGAGGGTATTTGAGCAGTTAGAGTGTTCAGATGTTGCCAAATTTAAGTATGCTATTTCACTATTACAAAATGATGCGTACGATTGGTGGTAAGTGTTCCAAATGCCAAGGTAAAACCTCATGTTCTTACTTGGGATGATTTTCTTAGTGAATTTCGTATGAAGTATGTCCCACCTGCTTATTTGATGCAAAGAGAAATGAGTTTTTGAATTTAAGGCAACGAGGCATGTCTATTGCTGAGTACCAACAAAAGTTTCTAAGGCTCTCTCGTTATGCTGGGGGTATTATTAAAGAGGAAAAAGACAAGTGCAGGAAAATTGAAGACGGTTTAAATGATTCCATTAGAAAGAATGTGGCGATACTGCAACATGAGAACTTTTGTAAGTTAGTGTCTACTGCTTTTACTTGGGAACGACTTGATAAAGAAGAAGCTAGTAGAAATTAAAACAAATTTTGAAAGCCTAGACCAGATTTTTGGGGTCCATCAAAAAGGGGAAGGTTTGATAATTCTAAGGCTGGTAGTGATAACAGGCAACCGTAACAAAAGCAAAACAGATCAGATTTTTCTATAGCTAGCACTCCAAATTATGGCCAAGGCAAGCCTCGTGTTCCCACTTGTCCGCAATGTGGAAATAATCATTATGGTAATTGTAGAAGAGCTTCTGGTGCATGTTTCAATTGTGGGAGCTTTGATCATAAAGTGAAGGATTACCCTAATCCTAATAATGCTCCTTCCTTGAGAACTGAAGGCTCAATTCATAAGCCTTCTATTAATCCTCCTCAAACTAATAGAGGTGCAAGACCTAAAAACACCCAAGCAGCAGGTACAAGTGGAGTTAATCAAGCTAGTGGACAAAGGGCTACTTCACATGCTTATGCTACGAGGCAGAAGGATGATCAAGATGGACAAGTTGTGGTTGTTGGTAAATTTCACTTATTTGGCTTATGTGTGTTTACATTGATTGATCCGGGTTCTACACATTTCCTATATTTGTTCATCACTTGTTCTTCCTGAAAATGTGAAATCTGTGAGACTTAATTATGATGTGCTGGTTGAAAGTCCTTTTGGGCTATCAAGTGGTGTGTTAATCGAGTTTACCAAGATTGTCCCTTCGTGATTCAAAACCTAGTCTTCCCTCCTGATTTGATTGAAATTATCTTCAAGGATTTTGATGTTATTATCGGGATGGATTGGCTTTATAAATATCATGTTGTGGTAGATTGTAGGTCTAAGCATGTGACTTTTAAAGATCCGACATTTTCACAAATTATTGTACAAGCTAAAAGATTATTGACATCTAGTATTATTTCTGTGGCCTTGGCAAGAAAGTTGATGCGTCAAGGTTGTGGGGCATACCTTGCTCACATAATTGATACACGGTTGGAGAGTCCTTGTATCAAGGACATACATGCTGTATGTGATTTTCCAGAAGTCTTCCCAGAAAACCTTCCTGGATTTCCCCTGGAAAGAGAGGTTGAATTTCCAATCGAGCTTATTCCTGGATCTACCCCTATTTCTATCACTCCTTATAGAATGGTTCCGGCAGAATTAAGAGAATTGAAAGCTCAATTGCAAAAAGTTATTGAGAAAGGTTTTATTCGACCTAATGTTTCTTGTTGGGGAGACCATGTTTTATTCATAAAGAAGAAATATGGCACTCTTAGGCTTTGTATTGACTATAGACAATTGAATAGAATAATAATCAAGAATAGATATCCACTACCAAGGATCGATGACTTGTTTGACCAACTGCAAGGTGCTAAAGTATTCTCAAAGATTGATTTAAGGTCCAGATATCACCAACTGCGTGTTAGAGAGAAGGATGTTCCTAAAACTGCTTTTAGAACTCGGTATGGTCATTATGAATTTTTGGTGATGCCATTCGGATTGACAAATGCTCCTGCGGTATTCATGGATCTATTGAATCGAGTATTCAAGCCTTATCTTGATTAGTTTGTGGTTGTTTTTATAGATGCTATTTTAATATTTTCCAAAAGTAGTGAAGACCATGATAAACACCTTCAGATTATTTTGCAAATTTTGAAGGAGAAAGAACTTTATGCTAAACTTTCCAAGTGTGAATTTTGGCTTGCTAAAGTGACGTTTCTGGGACATGTTGTATCAACCAAAGGCGTGAAGGTGGATCCCAGTAAGATACAATCAGTTGTTGAATGGAGACCTCCCAAGAGTCCAACCGAGGTAAGAAGTTTCTTAGTCTTAGCAGGATACTAGAGAAGATTTGTGAAAGGCTTTTCCATTATCGCCCCTCCTTTGACTAAGATCTTGCAGAAGGAAGTAAAGTTTATTTGGGATGACAAATGCCAAGAGAACTTTGAAACTCTCAAATCCCTGTTGACTCAAGCACCTATACTTACTCTACCAATTGAAGGGAAAGAGTATGTAGTATACATTGATTCTTCTCATAATGGTCTAGGATGCGTTTTGATGCAAGAAGGGAAAGTTATTTCTTATGCCTCTCGGAAATTAAAACCGCATGAATTGAATTATCCTACTCATGATCTTGAACTTGTTGCTGTAGTGTTTGCTTTAAAAATGTGGCGGCATTATTTGTATGGAGAGAAATGTCATATATTCACTGATCACAAGAGCTTAAAGTACTTGGGTACTCAGAAAGAGCTAAACCTTCGACAACGTAGATGGCTTGAAATCATCAAGGATTACGACTGCACGATTGATTATCATCCAGGTAAAGCCAATGTTGTTGCAGATGCCTTAAGTCGAAAATCCTTCGCAAGCATTTCCTTGAGTCCTTTACCCTTGATTCTTGAGTTAAGAGCCATGGATGTTTGTTTTACACCTGATTCAAATGGTTCAGTTATTGCTAATTTGCAAGTATAGCCAATATTACTTGAATAGGTGAAGGAAGCACAAAAGTTAGATGAGAAACTTGTAAAATTGATCAGAGAAGTTCAAAATGGGGGTAAACTTGATTTTACATTAACAAAGGATGACGTCTTATTTTATCAGAAGAGGTTATGCGTCCCTATTGATGATATATTAAGGAGAAAAATATTGAATGAAGCACATACTTCACCATATGCAATGCATCCTGGAGGTACAAAGATGTACCAGACCATCAAAAGAACATTATTGGTGGAATGGTATGAAGAGAGACATTGCGGAGTTCATTTCTAAATGTTTGGTTTGTCAACAAGCAAAGGCAGAACATCAGGTCCCTGTTGGTTTACTACAAACTTTGTTGATGCCGGAATGGAAATGGGAGAGAATAACTATGGACTTTGTTTCTGGACTTCCTCGCACCCAAAGAAATCATGATGAAATATGGGTGATTGTGCACAGGCTAACCAAGAGTGCTCACTTCTTAGCAATCAAGAT
>NW_006239937.1:33604-33775 GCF_000226075.1 Solanum tuberosum
TCATGTCGATTTATCGTTGCTTAATTACTACAATATGTTTTATTCTCATTTTGGGAACTGGAAATTTTGTGATAATTGAAAACTGCTTAACATAAATTGTGATCGTAATTTAAGGTATTGTATTGGGGTATTTTCATAATATTCTAATTAGAATTATGTATAACTTTAAAA
>NW_006239938.1:0-7932 GCF_000226075.1 Solanum tuberosum
TGTGTCCATCTAGTATTGACACTTGACTTTAAATTTAGAAATAATATATTTCTTAAGAATAAGTACCAACACTAGTTGATCCTATTTATGACAAAATTGATTTTTTTGCAAGATCGATTTGTGTCCATCTAGTGTTGACACTTGACTTTAAATTTAGAAATAATATAGTTGTTAAACATAAGTACCAACACTAGTTGATCCTATTTATGACAAAATTGATTTTTTTGCAAGATCGATTTGTGTCCATCTAGTGTTGACACTTAGCTTTAAATTTAGAAATAATATAGTTGTTAAACATAAGTACCAACACTAGTTGATCCTATTGATGACTAAATTGATTTTCTTGCAAAATCGATTTGTGTCGTCTACCTAGTGTTGACACTTAGCTTTAAATTTAGAAATAATATATTGTTAAGCATAAGCACCAACACTAGTTGATCCTATTTATGACAAAATTGATTTTCTTGCAAAATCGATTTGTGTCGTCTACCTAGTGTTGACACTTAGCTTTAAATTTAGAAATAATATATTTCTTAAGAATAAGTACCAACACTAGTTGATCCTATTTATGACAAAATTGATTTTTTTGCAAGATCGATTTGTGTCCATCTAGTGTTGACACTTAGCTTTAAATTTAGAAATAATATATTTGTTAAGCATAAGCACCAACACTAGTTGATCCTATTAATGACAAAATTTATTTTCTTGGAAGATCGATTTATGTTCATCTAGTGTTGACCCTTGACTTTTAATTTAAAAATAACATAATTGTTAAGCATAAATACCAACACTAGTTGATCCTATTGATGACTAAATTGATTTTCTTGCAAAATCGATTTGTGTCGTCTACCTAGTGTTGACACTTAGCTTTAAATTTAGAAATAATATAGTTGTTAAACATAAGTACCAACACTAATTGATCCTGTTGATGACAAAATTGATTTTCTTCCAAAATAGATTTGTGTCTATCTAGTGTTGACAATTAGCTTTAAAAGATCGATTTGTGTCCATCTAGTGTTGACACTTAGCTTTAAATTTAGAAATAATATATTTGTTAAGCATAAGTACCAACACTAGTTGATCCTATTGATGACAAAATTGATTTTCTTGCAAGATCGATTTGTGTCCATCTAGTGTTGACACTTAGCTTTAAATTTAGAAATAATATATTTGTTAAGCATAAGTACCAACACTAGTTGATCCTATTGATGACAAAATTGATTTTCTTGCAAGATCGATTTGTGTCCATCTAGTGTTGACACTTAGCTTTAAATTTAGAAATAATATATTTGTTAAGCATAAGTACCAACACTAGTTGATCCTATTGATGACAAAATTGATTTTCTTGCAAGATCGATTTGTATCGATCTACTGTTGACACTTGACTTTAAATTTAGAAATAATATATTTGTTAAGGATAAGTACCAACACTAGTTGATTCTATTGATGACAAAATTGGTTTTCTTGCAAGATCGATTTGTGTCCATCTAGTGTTGACACTTTACTTTAAATTTTAAAAAAATATATTTGTTAAGCATGAGTACCAACACTAGTTGATTCTATTGATGACAAAATTGGTTTTCTTGCAAGATCGATTTGTGTCCATCTAGTGTTGACACTTGACTTTAAATTTAGAAATAATATATTTGTTAAGCATAAGTACCAACACTAGTTGATTCTATTGATGACAAAATTGGTTTTCTTGCAAGATCGATTTGTGTCCATCTAGTGTTGACACTTTACTTTAAATTTTAAAAAAATATATTTGTTAAGCATAAGTACCAACACTAGTTGATCTTATTGATGACAAAATTGATTTCTTGCAAGATCGATATGTGTCCATCTGGTGTTGACACTTTACTTTAAATTTAGAAAGAATATATTTGTTAGGCATAACTACGAATACTAGTTGATTCTATTGATGACAAAATTGATTTTTTTGCAAGATCGATTTGTGTCCATCTAGTGTTGACACTTAGCTTTAAATTTAGAAATAATATATTTGTTAAGCATAAGTACCAACACTAGTTGATCCTATTGATGACAAAATTGATTTTCTTGCAAGATCGATTTGTGTCCATCTAGTGTTGACACTTAGCTTTAAATTTAGAAATAATATATTTGTTAAGCATAAGTACCAACACTAGTTGATCCTATTGATGACAAAATTGATTTTCTTGCAAGATCGATTTGTGTCCATCTAGTGTTGACACTTAGCTTTAAATTTAGAAATAATATATTTGTTAAGCATAAGTACCAACACTAGTTGATCCTATTGATGACAAAATTGATTTTCTTGCAAGATCGATTTGTGTCCATCTAGTGTTGACACTTAGCTTTAAATTTAGAAATAATATATTTGTTAAGCATAAGTACCAACACTAGTTGATCCTATTGATGACAAAATTGATTTTCTTGCAAGATCGATTTGTGTCCATCTAGTGTTGACACTTAGCTTTAAATTTAGAAATAATATATTTGTTAAGCATAAGTACCAACACTAGTTGATCCTATTGATGACAAAATTGATTTTCTTGCAAGATCGATTTGTGTCCATCTAGTGTTGACACTTAGCTTTAAATTTAGAAATAATATATTTGTTAAGCATAAGTACCAACACTAGTTGATCCTATTGATGACAAAATTGATTTTCTTGCAAGATCGATTTGTGTCCATCTAGTGTTGACACTTAGCTTTAAATTTAGAAATAATATATTTGTTAAGCATAAGTACCAACACTAGTTGATCCTATTGATGACAAAATTGATTTTCTTGCAAGATCGATTTGTGTCCATCTAGTGTTGACACTTAGCTTTAAATTTAGAAATAATATATTTGTTAAGCATAAGTACCAACACTAGTTGATCCTATTGATGACAAAATTGATTTTCTTGCAAGATCGATTTGTGTCCATCTTATCTAGTGTTGACACTTAGTTTTTAGAAATAATATATTTGTTAAGCATAAGTACTAACACTAGTTGATCCTGTTGATGATAAAATTGATTTTCTTGCAAAATTGATTTGTGTCTATCTAGTGTTGACACTTAGTTTTTAGAAATAATATATTTGTTAAGCATAAGTACCAACACTAGTTGATCCTATTGATGACAAAATTGATTTTTTTGTAAGATTGATTTGTGTCCATCTAGTGTTGACAATTGACTTTAAATTTAGAAATAATATATTTGTTAAGCATAAGTACCAACACTAGTTGATCCTATTGATGACAAAATTGATTTTCTTGCAAGATCGATTTGTGTCCATCTAGTGTTGACACTTAGCTTTAAATTTAGAAATAATATATTTGTTAAGCATAAGTACCAACACTAGTTGATCCTATTGATGACAAAATTGATTTTCTTGCAAGATCGATTTGTGTCCATCTAGTGTTGACACTTAGCGTTAAATTTAGAAATAATATAGTTGTTAAGCATAAGTACAAACACTAGTTGATCCTATTGATGAAAAATTTGATTTTCTTGCAAGATTGATTTGTGTCCATCTGGTGTTGACACTTAGCGTTAAATTTAGAAATAATATATTTGTTAAGCATAAGTACCAACACTAGTTGATCCTATTGATGAAAAATTGATTTTCTTGCAAGATTTATTTGTGTCCATCTAGTGTTGACACTTAGCGTTAAATTTAGAAATAATATATTTGTTAAGCATAAGTACCAACAATAGTTGATCTTATTGATGACAATATTGATTGTTTTGCAAGATCCTTTTATGTCCATCTAGTGTTGACACTTAGCTTTAAACTAAATAAAATATTGGGATGCACTCCCATTAAACCAGAGGTTTTCAAGAAGACCCATGTCAGAAAGAAAGAAAATGAGTTGGATCCGAATGTGTGGGTGGAGGAAAGGGCCGAATGAACATTTGTAAATTATTTAATATGAATAATATATATTAATAGTGAATATATTTATGATATGTATATATATTGATGTCAATTTTCATAATTAATATGCAAAATGACTTTCAATAGTACGTTACTGAGAATCTAGATAGTTCGGTTCAATTGACGCCTGAACTATCCACCTAGATTTGGAAAGAAAAAGTGGTAGGGGGGATACACAAGGGTAGATGCTATGGTCTAGGCTCTCGTAACGATGTTAGACGACTTCAATCAGGCTTAGAAGTTATTGGATCGTCACGTCAAGCCGAGGCACTTGACGGTGTTTAGATTGCTGCTATGTCGGATCAAATAGCTAAACTTATAGCGGCACTAGCAGAGTAGGAGCGGAGAAGAGTAGCTGAACAAGAAAGCATGAGTGAGACCGTTCAGCAAATGAAAGAATAAGTGATGAACCTCGCTCGTCGACCTACTACTTCGGCTCCTGATGACACCGACGACGAGAGTGATGAGGATGATTATGTAGATCTCACTTCCTAGTTTAGATCTCTGGACATTTATGAACTTTTTGAAATTTTGAAACGAATTTTAAAAGACTTTATAAGTCATTAATTTATGATTTAGATACTTTTGAATGTTATTTTAACTTTGTTGTTTTATGTTTTGTTTAGATTGTTTATAATTGTGTGTGTTTGATTGGGTTGAATAGTGTAGAATTGAATTGAATTGCATTTGCAGGTGGGCAGCAGAAGCTGCAAGCTGCTACTGTCAAAAATATTGCAGAAAAAGCGAAGGACAGCGTGGTTTAGTCGGTCGCTTTTCTGGGTTTTAATTTTTTTAAAAAGCCAGAAAAGCGACGGACAGCGTGGTTTAGTCCGTCGCTTTTCTGAGATTTTCAAAAATAAAATTTCCACAAAAGCGACGGACTGCGTCGCCTTTTAGAAATAAAAAATAAATAAAATTAAAATAAAGCAACGGAGTCCGTTGCTTTTGTTAAAAAATTAAAAATAAAAAAAAGTAAAAAAATGATGCAGTTTGTCGCTTTTAGAAAAGCGTCGGGTTAAAAAGCGACGGAGGTGACTACATCGCTTTTCCGTCGATTTTGACCAAAAAAGCGTCGCTTTTGGCCGTCGTTTTTTGACAATTTTTTAGTAGTGATATCAACACAATTGTATTGAGCAATTTTAGGGATACAATTATGCTTGCCATGGAGTTCACGTATTTGAAATTTAAACAAACAAGATTCATTCACAATTACAATAAATTAATTTAAATAAAGAAATTTATGTGAAATACCTTTACTCTTGAACAAGAACAATAGTGACAATGAAAACTTGTGTACGATGTATCCAATTTTTCTTAACACTAATTGGAATCCAAGAGTATACACATTGACTATGTAATCATTAGTTGTTAATGTAATAATGGACAATTTAGAATTTCTAGGACATAATTAAAGGGATTCGGTACCATAAATTACCTTATTTAATGCACTATAATTCTAATTGTATCACTGTATAATTAAAAAAAATAAAAAATACACAAATACAGCTAGATATTCATATCAAATGTAGTCATTTTTAGTAAATAACATACTTATAGCTATTGAACTTCAATAACCCTATAAATATAGTCATTTGTGTAAGTTGCTCAAAAAATATACCCTAAATTTAAACTACATTCTTAAAATGTCTTTTTGGTAGAAAATATCCTACAAGTATATAAAAATTAACAATTTTCATCCTTATGATAGAATTTATTAGAAAACTAACAGATCCCACAAAAATCAAGCCATTCTTTCGTATTTATTAATCTGAGATACGCCAAAAATATTATCGTGAACTTTTTGGCAATTGAGTTTAGCATTATGTAAAAAAAATTAATTTGACAATTTTTATTTATTTATTTGTCATGTGATTTAATAGTTAAAATATTATAAATTGAATCTGCTACAAGCAGTGTTTGTTGGAGAATTCCAATAACAGAGAATGAAACTCGAATGCAAGACATAATCGGAATTTTGATCACCTCAATATCAATTGCCTCAAAAAATTATTGATCCAACTACAATTTCACTTTATAAAAGTTTGAAAAAAGTTAAGATAACTAAGCTCCAACTTCTTTCCCTTTGTAAATTGAAATAAAAAAAATTTATATATCCTCACACCTTCCTAACATTTTTTGTTTCAACAAGCAATGGTGTCCAAGAATTATGATATTCTTGTTTTCATAGGCTTTTTATAGCAAGTAATGAAATTATGTAGGAAAATATTTGTTGATTGTCACGTGGACTGCACATGGTTATGTAGGATCACTTAGCTTTTTTGACAATCTAACAAAAGGATGAAATTTGTTCACTTTCAAATACCTGAAGGATGTTTTTTTTCCAAAAAAAATATTTTAATGATGTAGTTTAAGTTGATGGTACATTTTAAGGATGTTCTTGATCAAAAACTCTGTTAAAAATAAGGGCATAGTACGCAGGGCGAAAAGGTTGATATCGAGGGTATTTAGAGGTCGAAAGACGGACGGAGGGTAATTTTATATCAATTCAAATAATTAGTGAATATTTTAGGTCTTTTCCCACTTTATTATTTTATAGATAAAATCAACACAAAAGTCCCTTATTTGCTTATTAACTAGTTCTGGATACGTGCGCTGCACGTGAGTCTCATATCAAGTGTTACAAACTGTTTAAATATTAATTAAATCAGAATGTAATAAACAACACACACAATGAGAAGAAAAGTACAATCGAAACAATAGTATTTTGCTACTCATCTGGCTCATGTTCTCAAGTAATTTTATATAAAGTTATCACAAACTTAAGATGATAAAAACAAATAAGAAAATTATGAGATATATTTTTCTGGTAAATATCAACACTTTCAATAATCTATGTATAAAATAGAAAATAGAAATTAAATGAAAAAACTGGACTTACTGTGAACGTAGAAGAAAAGACATATGATAAAAGTATTTAGAATGATTAATGTAATGCATATATATATATATATATATATATAGTATTCTTCAAAATCTAATGATAAAAACTCTTCATATTCTGTAACTATATGATTGTCTTCTTTCAATGTCTTATTAATCGAAATAAATATGTTTCAACTTCTACATTAAGATCAAGAAGGATAAAATGATTGTAGATGGGGAAAAGTTTGCGATTAAGATAATTAAAAGGTGTAACTAAAAGAATTAAGAAAGTGACTTTTGATTATTTTTTTCAAGACGTATCATGTTGAAAGAAAAATTGAATGAGTGAAATAATTTAGGGAATTATACACTTGTGACCTGACCATAACTAATTATTGTTACACAACACCTTCCTGCATCCTCACCAGACGTTTTTGTTCCCCTAAGCGTGTAGTAAAGGAGAAGGTCAAAGAGATAATATAAAATATATAAAGTGAAAATTACAAAAGTATACTACTTAAGACTTTAATTAACAAAATATCAATGCACTTCTATTTAATTACAAACATAGTTTTTAAATTACCTACATAACAAAATAATTAATTTTTGTATTTAAGTTTATTTATTTTTTCAGATTTTCCTCTCTCATGCCTTTTGAATTACGTGCATTTAACGTGGAGATTAATTAGGGATATTAAATTTTTCCAATATTATCTCTCCTATTACAGTTCCATATTTATACGTTTCAATGTTCCATATTTACACGTTTCATTGATTATTATAGGGATCATATTTTATTTTTTTCCTTTTTTGATATAACCTTTTATTTTACCAATAAAATTGGTGTTGTTATCAATAGGAGAGTTATAGTTCCTAGGAAAGTTTTACCATTTTTCTTTTCTGCCAAACGTCTAAGCCCTTCCATATTCTTCTGTTCAAAATATTTAACCCTTCCATCTTCTTCTTTCCACATTCTTTGTTGAACATTTTTCACTACAGTTCATATCGATACCATCCGATTCACCATAGTTTCACAATGGATAGGACTCCGAGTTTGGTTTATAATAGAACATTTCAACAGAATTTGTGTGTGATTGGTATAGATTGTATAACAATGTGTGAGATTGGTATGTAATACCAA
>NW_006239938.1:8381-33372 GCF_000226075.1 Solanum tuberosum
TGTTTAAACAACTATACCAATTGTGTACGTTCTGGGTATTATATAGTACAACCAACCAGTATTTTAAATATTTTTTAGCATTATTCAAATATCATATCAAATTATTACGTTAATGATGTCTATTATAAATCAAACACTCACTTTAACTAGCTTTAATTGTATTCAATGTTCTTTTTTCACCATAAGTACACCAATTTTGCTATATTTATTTGTCTGTTACACTAATATTCACTCATAAGTTATAGCATATTTTTTTTTAACATGTTGTCAATTATCTAAGTCACCTAGAATGCAACATTGTCTTCTTTCGATAGTTACTTGGTGGTCTGCCTGGTTGTTTTCTTGCAATTGGTGGTAGCATTACCTCTTCCAAAATATGCGATGGAATATTCCAAGTGCTTTCGCAAGGCAATGGTTCTATTTGAATTGCATAAGTATCTTGAAAATTCTTATTACTATAATAGGAGAAACAATAATCTTTGCGATGTTTGTTTATGTATCTGATAGCTGCAACTACATATGTACACCATCATTATGTACTAAAAAAACACCAATTATGAATGACATCAAAAAAATCAGAATCACACCGAATAAAAATGATACATTACACCAAATAACTTACCAATCTAAAATATTCAACCAACATAGAATTAATTTGCAAACCATCATTATGTACCAAAAAACACCACTCTGAATAACACCAATAATATCTGAATTACACCAAATTGGCAGATCATTATGTTCACAAATTAAAAACTATCATTTTCACCAAATAACTTAACGATATTTTTTACCAATTAACTTACCAAAAACCATAATCAATAAAACTGGTTTCTACTCCTAACTTACAAACCATACAAAACAAACCAAAGAAAAAATACCCCAGAAACAAAAAAAAATACTCTGAATTGTTGAATAACAACAACAACTTATTTTGAAATTATGGTATTATATATTAGACCAATAAATACACCAACTCATACATCAGAGTATTATTTTGGTGTCATTTACCACATCACATACCTAAACCAATTTGTGGCAATTCACACAATCAGTTAAACCATACAAATTACACCAATCGACGTACCAAAAGTAATATGAGATTTAACCCAAAAATACACCAACACATTGATCAGAGTATTAATTTACCACCAATTTATAGAAACAAATATACTAGATTAAGTACCTGATCGCATATGACCAATTTTCAAATTATTATCTACACCATTTTGGATAAATAAAATACACCAAAAAACTAATCAATTTTTTTGGAAGTTATATTTTATATACCAAATAATACAACTAAATACACAAAAATATGTACCTGAAATTTAACTTTAAGTTGGTATGTGTACATCATATCACATACCAAAAGAAACTATTGATAAAATCTGTTAACATTCGACATGCAACATACCAATTAACCTAAATTTTTTTATAAAAAACTTATTCGACTCATCATATTACAACCAAAATCATATGATGTTGTTGTATTACACCAAAAACGTTAATATAAAACAACGAATAAATACCAAAAAGAATTAAAACACAGATTATGTGAATATCCTAAAAATATTCCACAAACAATTGCTAAATCTTAATATCTATTTAATAATTAAACCTTTTACAGTTGCACCAGAACATTAACCAAAATCTTATGAATGTGTATTCCACCAAATTCGACAAAATCAAAGGAATTACTGCCAAAAAGATTACCTGATGAGTCCCAACTCCCGCTGTGATGAATTAAAATTGAAAAATTATTGGTCTGTATATTTGATCGTCGATCTTAGTTTGGAAGAGAAGTTTTATTTTTGTAGGAAACCTTTCTTATGGGATATGATACATAACAAATTGGAGTAAATCAGGGAAAGTAAAATAATTGGAAAAATTTAAGGGATATGGATAATTGTGGCTGAAAACGTTTTTTTTTTTTATTTTTAATAAGAATTCCAGTTTTGAAAAAAAAATATTGCTATTCAATTGAAAAAAAAACTATTGCTATATTCGTGTAATTAAAGTTATTAAGTTGTATACTTAAGTTTTTTTGCCCTAAATAAAATTATGGCAGTAAACGTTTTCAGGAAGCATTAATATAGTATTTGGATTCATTGAATTTTGTTATATCGTTTTTAACTATAGAATAAAAATGATAACCTTGTTAGGAGTTTCATGAAATAAAAAAACTGAATTTATATAGAAAGAAATGAAGGAATATCAAAAGATATCGTAGACTTTTAGATTAAATATTTAGAGGTTATGATCATGAAAATATGAGAGTTGTGGATATCAAGAGTATAAAAAATGAATAGGTAATTAGATATGAGTTTTGAATATGAATATTTAAAGCAGATGATGTGTGCCTCTCTATTTTGCAAATTTACGCCTTTTTAAATTATTAAATTTTTTTATTTATCATAAAGAATAATACTTTATCCACATATATTATATTATTTATGAGAGGAGTTACGGAAAAAGTCATGAGAAGAAAAAAAGTTGACAAAGAAATGTAGAAATTTTTGGATATATATATATATATATATTATTAAATTAGATATTTAGTTAGGAATTAATCTAAGGAAGTGCAAAAGATGATAAATATTATTAAATTAGATATTTTGATTAGAAATTAATCTAGGGAAGTGAAAAAAGTCATTAACATTTTAATTTAAATGACACAATTTAATATTTAAATTAAATAGTTAAATGTTTTATAACATTTTAATTTATAGTAGGGGTAAAACCGTAATAAAATTTTTAACTTTCTTATATATATATTAAAAAAAAATAAAAAATATATGATTTAGTAACTTTTTTCCCAAGAAAGTGATAATACATAAATAAAAAGAAATGGAGCTGATTATTCTCTACATCAGATCATTTTAGCACGTATTCAGATTACAAAAAATCAAAAGATGAAGAAGCAATTGCATTTGTCATTTTGGTTAAATGTTTAGGTGTGAAGCCATTTCTGCATTGTGAATTGAGCCTTATTTTGCATGGGAATTGATATGTCTGCTTCTTCATCATCGTCATCGTCATCTCCTCCTCCTTCGTCATGGCATTTGAATAGTTATTCTGAATTCCATCCTCCTTCGTATTACTGTGTAAATATAAAGCCTATTTATATTCAGATCTTTTCAGCATCTTGGATTTGTTTAATCCTTTCCGCCGCTGTCTATTATCGCCTCAAGAAAATTCGAAACCAGAAAATCATTTCTCGAATTGAACTTTCTCGTATTGGACAGGTCCTCAAGTTTGAAAATTTTTCCCATTATGTAGGTAATTATTCAATTAAAGTACCATTCTGTTTTATTTTTTTATATTTTATTTTTGTTTATCGTTATTGTTAGGATCCCATATATTGCTGTAGTTATAATTAAGTAATTAAACCTCTCCTTTACTGATAGTTTAAGTTTTTATGCCGCAACAACAACATACTCAGTGAAATTACACAAGAAATGTGTGAGAATGGTAGAATGTATGTAGACTTTACCATTACATCGGGAAGGTAGAGAGGTAGTGATAGTTTAAGCTTTTACACAGTGCTCGCAGAACTCAATATTCTATATCTGCCACTCCTTTTCTTTATTTATTTCAAAAGAATGACATCTTTCTATTTTTGGAAACTCTTTGACTTTACGGTTTTCACTTTATCATTAATGATATGATTTTATGCCTATAGAAATATGTCTAAAACTATAACGGGTCGTTTGATAGGGTGTATAAGAATAATGCTAAATAGTGTATATTAGTAATGCTTGCATTAAATAAAATTATTTATAAAGATATGCTCCACAAATATGATGGACAAGATATAAAAAAGGTTTTGAGGGACAATTGGATATTTAACCATGCTACTGCAAGCATTAAAACCCCTTGCATTACTATGATCGTGGATTTCCATGTATCAGTAATACACACCTCAATATACAATAGAGTGTATAACTAATGCAAGGTTAAGAAAGTGTACCAAATCAGGTACTACTAGTATAATACACAAAGCTAATACATGCATTTTTCTTCTAATACACTCTACCAAACGACCCCCAGTTCTAAATGTGCTTTTGGACATCCTTGCCCAGCCTAGTATTTGTCACATAAAATGAAACCTCTAGAGTAATTAAAAATGCGGGCATAAGTTTTTAGATGAGATGGTCATATAACGAAATATATGTTTATGAATGCAGCTAGACAAATGGGATTTGCAGATAGGAGACAATGTCCCCATCTGTGCAAGCTAGCTACTGAGTACATAATAAAATCAGAAGGGTGTGAAGAAGATATGTACAACTACTTTTCTAATGAACCAGATGCTGATTCGCTTTTTATAAAGCTTGTTGAGGAGTTTGAGAGATGCATCCTTAGTTACTTCGCTTTCCATTGGAGTCATGTTCCTTACATGATGAGCCAGGTAAATCTTTCAACTTTTAAGAACAAATGGATCCTTACTTATGAAATTATAACCCCAAGAAAACAAAATTTTAAGTTAGTATTGTAGTTGATCAGCTTGTAATCTTATTCTTTTACATTTTGATATCCTTTCAGGTACTGAGTGCTGATCATTTTGAGCCCAAAAAGAAGCTCCAAAACATTGTCATGGCTGCTACAAGGTATAACTGTATATCTTAATATCTGATTTGCTCTTTCATTCACAAGTGAACTTGCTGGCCATCATAAGTTTAGGGCTTATCCAATTGTTTGACAATGGACATGACCATCGATAGGAGGGTGTGGAGGTTGAGAATTAGGGTGGAGGGTTGGTAGGTAGTTGGGCGTATTGCTTTTCCTTTCTCTCGGTTGTTCCTTTGGCCTCTGTTATCTTATTATCTTGTTGCTACTGTCTCTTTTTAATCATTCTTTGAACTGACGGTGTACTGGAAACAACCTCTCTACCTTCCCATGGTCAGAGTATAGTATGTGTGCACTCTATCTTACAATGGTAGGGCTAGAGCTAGCTTTTATAGTTCATTTGCATCCTTTGGCACTCTTCCTCTGTCCATTATGGTTGTTTTCCATTACTGTCCATCACAATTTTGTTCAATGTTCTCCATGTTACCATAGTAGCTTTGATTATCTCCAACCTCTTGTTTTACTCTTTATTGTAAGAGTATTTCTCTGATTTGTAAAGTACTTAAGTGAGTTATGAATTCTTAAACATGTCAATGCTCTCGTAAACTTTTTTTCTAGTCCGGTTCTTCATTTTCCTGCGCATGCTTACATCAAGCCCTTCCACATTTCCTGACATATTTGTTATTCAATTAGATATTGTAGTTTGTATCCCGACCAATTGAGTAACTTCTATCTGATTGACAAATCTTATTATTACATGATACATACAGTAATGCAATATTAGAACTCCGAACTCAATGATTTCCTGTCACTTCCAAGCTGATTCATTAAGACAAGTTTCAGATGCATTTGGTGCTTCATCCATGGCACCTACTTTATTGTTATTATTCAGATTACGGTCTTTGTGATTAATGATACGACAAGATATGTTGTTTGGTCCTGCTTTTAGATAATATTCCAGATTTTCGTAGTTATAAGATCCTTACATAAGCTTTTGTGTAATTTTGCTCTGTAAGTAGTTCAAACCTCTAGATTAGCAGAACATGTATTTCATTAAATCATGGTGTTCTCTTGACTTTTGCTGACTGGTACTATTGATTCTTGGGTTTTGTGTGTAATAAAGGGAACAGCGATTTGAAAGGGTAACAAAGAATCTGAAGGTTGCAAGAGTTCTTACTACCTTAGTTGAGGAGATGAAAGCAATAGGACTCGTTTCTTCAGATGATTCACAGTGCACGGATGTGATGGTTCCAATGGCTCACAAAGATAGAAGCCCTGTCCTCCTGTTTATGGGAGGTGGCATGGGGGCTGGGAAAAGCACCGCGCTCAAGGAAATTCTCAAAGAGTAAGAAAGTCATTATTTGTGAGTGTAGAGGTTTCAATGCAGTTCTTGTACATACTTATAATGCATCGACTACCTAAATTTTCACGCAGGCCATTTTGGATTGGAGCTGCAGCCAATGTTGTTGTGATAGAAGCAGATGCTTTCAAAGAATCAGATGTTATTTACAAAGCTCTTAGCTCTAGGGGACACCATGACATGCTTCAAACTGCTGAACTGGTTATTATATGCTTCTCAATCCCTTGAAAAATGTTACAAATAAAGAGTTGCATTTCTGTCCTCTATTGACCCTGGCATAGGGAAAGATAATCATTTCATTTGTACTCAAATCATATCACAACCCAAGCTCGTGGTACATATCGTTCGTTATGGCCAAACAGAACTCGCAAATTTGTGCTCAAATTATGCTACATATAGTTGGAAGCGTTTGTATCATGTACTTGTGTTGTGTTATATAGAACTTCACTTTCCTCTCCCTTTGTTATGTGGGATTTGCCTAGGATATCTTATGTGCCCTTTCTTTAAACGCTTGACAATCTAGAAGCTTGTTAGCCCTTCTTGTCTCTTCTCCCTTCCATCATGGGCGTCACTAATCAGCTAGTAAAACATTCTACTAGTCGATCCGAAGAGATTCTCTTATATCAACCCAGTCTAGACAAAAGATATAATTTCAATGCTTTGTGACCTTGTCCTTTTAAAATCTAATTTGGAAGTGATTGCATAGATAAAGTTTGTTGCAGGTACATCAGTCATCAACAGATGCAGCATCATCCTTACTTGTAACAGCACTGAATGAAGGAAGAGATGTGATCATGGATGGGACACTCTCATGGATACCCTTTGTGGTGCAGACCATAACCATGGCCAGAAATGTTCACCGGCGACGTTACCGAATGGGTACTGGTTACAAAGTGGAAGTGGATGGCAGAGTAACTGAAAACTACTGGGAACAGATTGATGAAGAAGAACAGGAAACTGATGGTACAAGAAAAAGAAGACCTTATAGAATAGAATTGGTTGGAGTTGTTTGTGATGCTTATTTAGCTGTCATTAGAGGGATAAGGTAAATGTTCTAACGATTAATTGTCACACACATTTATTCTTCTTCTTAGCGCGCGTTAAACATGTTTCCATTTCTTTACAGGAGAGCTATCATGTGTAGAAGAGCTGTTCGGGTGAACTCACAACTGAAATCACACAAGAGATTTGCTAATGCATTTAACACATACTGTCAGCTTGTGGATAATGCAAGGTTATATTCCACTAATACTTTGGAAGGCCCCCCTAAGGTACATACATACAAACAAATAAGTTTTCTTACATTGCTATTGCCTACTAATGTTTTGTTTTCCTCTAACAACAAGTACTATATATGTTTTGAAAGTTGATAGCATGGAAGGATAGAGACAAGACATTATTGGTGGATCCTGATGAGATAAATGTACTGAAAATGGTAGGGAGGTTGAATGAAGGAGCTGATTCCATTTATGAACTTTACAAGAACCCTCATCCAGCTTATCAATCTGGCTCGGTTTGGAAAGACATTGTTATGTCACCTTCTAGGTTGAATATTCAGAAAGAACTCAAGTATTCCATTCAAAAAGTTGAAAGAATGAGATCCTGACTCAATCATCAATATGATTTTGGGATTTGGAGGCTAAAATCCCTTCCCTAGTTGGTTTTGCCTCCTCAAAACCCTTCCTTAGCTTGTAGTCTTGAAGCCTTGTAGCTTTTAGTTGATTTCAAAGAGTTGTATTAGGTTTGAATTTTTTACTGATTTTTGGTTTTCCATCTGGTGTCCGGATAATTAGGATTACACCGAGTAGGGCTCCATTTGGGAGTAGCGCTCCCTATGAAGGATTTTTCCATACCCAGAACTCGAATTGGAGACCCCTGATTAAGGGAGAAGCAGCTCCATCCACTACATTAGTTCCTTTGATGGTAGTTTGAAAATTTGAAAGGTGCAACTTTTTATTTTTTTTTGAAAAATAATAAATATGAAAGGTGCCTCAGGTAGATTAGAAATATTTGTCTTTGTTTTTATTTTAGGTATAACATTGTTTCTAATAGTTGGCGTATTCTATTTCTACTTAGAATAAGACCCTAAAGCACACATGACAACATGTGTGCTTCTTGGCATTAAATTGAATTAAAGATTAATTTTTTCACTTTTTGTTAAACTAGTTATTCCGTGCTAAGTATGGACCCAATAATATTAATTTTATATTTTTAATTTATTTAAGTTATGCTTAGTTATAAATGTCATAATACTTTATGAAAAATAATAAGAAAAGTAACTAATTATGCTTTAATTATTCTCATTTAATATCCTAATCTTTTCCCAATATTTTTCATTTTATTAGAAATTTTGAAAGTGAAATCATGTTTGGCTCTGATATTTTCCATTTTATTTTTAGAGTGAAATTGTGTTTGGCCGTACTTTTTTTTTTTTTACAAAGAATGTCTAGAATAATGTGTTATACAAAATCACAATGTAGCATACATATTGTTAAGTTGTAATAATAATGCTTTAACCGAGTTAAATTCTTTGTTATATTAAAATCACTTTTTAATATATAAATTTATTATATAAAAAATTGACATAGTAAAATTATAATTGAATTTTTGTGAACTTTGAATACTCCTCCAATAAACAACCAATTGAATGAAAAGAAGAGGCATATGGTATATGTTGAAAGGATAAAGTTAAAGGGATTAAACGAGGGGTAATGCTTCAATTGGTTGTACTCAATGTCATATTTTGTGTACTTTCTTTTATGGACAAAATGGGTTCTATATCTTTGATGTATTCTTCCTAATTGGTGGACCTCAGCGATCATTTCAAACATACATATATGACAATGACAATGTCATAATACATAAACATGACTCGTAACTTCACGCCAACAGATAACTATGACCTTTAACTTTGGGTGTGCACAAGTTGACACTTAAACTTGTATAAAATTGAACAAATAGATACATTAATTGTCCTACATGATACCCTACATGATAATATTGTGTCATACGTAGCGTCCTACATGTATTATGTCATATAAGACATATGTGTCTAGGGGCTTGTTCAATTTTATGCAAGTTTAAATGTCTACTTGTGCACACTCAAAGTTGGAAGACATAGTTGTCTGTTGAAGTCAAGTTAATGGTCATGTTTCATATTTACCATTTTATGCTTTTTTAAAAAAAAATATTATATATTTAAAAATTCCGTAAAAAATATTATAAATTACAATAATTAATAATTTAAAATATATAGATATAAATAAATAAAAATTTTGGTTGACCCTCCGAAATTCATATACACTGTATAAATTAGGGCAAATGTAGTAACATATATTATGTGAAAGTTAAAATTATTATAAATCACAATAATTAAACTTAAATATTTAAAACCTTTTGTTTGGTTGACTTTCCAAATTCCATCTTTATACATAAATTTAAAAAAAATATAAATCACAATAATTAACAACTTAAATTATTTTTTATAAAAACTTTGATTGACTCTCAAAATTGGGTTAAGTTCACAAATGACTCTCATATGGTCAAATGAGCCCCCAACTTATTACCAGATTTTCAACTACACACTTATACTTTATGGGGGTCCTATTACCCCAGCATTATTTAAATTTAAGTTATTACCTCCCTAAAAAGTCACAATCACATTTATGTTGATAAGTGAAATCCACGCGTTTGACACGTGCAATTTTTTATTTTTTTATTTTCTTGCTTTTTTGACTGATTATTTTATTTTGTTATTCTTTTTTTCTTTTTCCTTTTATTTCTCTGCTTGTTCTTCCTCTTCTATCCTTCAATTCCATCTTACCATAGAGCCACACGTAGAAAGTTAGAGAAGCAAAAAAATGAAGTCAGTGAGAAATGTGAAGCCGCTCATCTCAAGAGCTCCGACAAGTTAGAGGAGCGGACCTACTGGAAAGCATTTATAAGTTAATAAGCTTTATAAATCTCACGTATTTATAAAGCATAAGCCACTCATCAAAATTGGAAAAATAGAGCTTGCTTCATATGACACTAATTGGTACTAGGTTAGGGCTACATCTATGACAAGAAAGATCTATTTGAGAGGAGGTATATATTGGTGTTGGTGGATTTCGAAAAAATTTATGGTGGTAATTAGAGGAATGACAGCCCTCCGCTTCATTTTTGCAAGAGCAGGGCTTCAATAAGAGTAATGACCTAAAAAATAAATTGTCGGTCAAAATCTTTTTCGATGAGGATATTTTGAGAATTTTTTAAGAGATTCCCAACATTATTGAGTCGTTTGAACGAATTTTGTTAGCTGAAAAAGTTGTTATAATAGCTTCAAAATGATATTTCAATGGTGTTTTAATGGCTCATAGTTGATTTTGAAAATAGGGGTAAAGTAATTTACTTAATAATTTTTTATTGATGTGGAAAGTAGGAAAGAGATTTCTATCTAGGAATTATGGTGTGTTAATAGATATTGTAATGGTGGTGTTTCCAGATCGTGATGATGAAATTTGATGATTACCATGGATGCTCTACTAAGTTGCTAAGAAGAAGAAGAAAATATATGAGATAAAAATAAATAAAGAAAAAAATAAAAATGAAAAAAATATTAAAAATAAAGTTTTAATATTTATTTTTGATTTTCACTCTCTATGAGAGAGTGAAATACACTCACTTTATCACATAAGCATTTAGGGAGGTAATAATTTCAATTTTAAATAGTTCAGGGGGGTAATAGGACTCCCGTGAAGTAAAAATGTGTAGTTAAAAATTGGGTAATAAATTGAGGGCTCATTTGGCCATTTTCTCTTCATTTAATGAAAGTTTCTTAAACAAAATTATCCTCCAAATTATGTATCAAAATAGAGGAAGCTTTTTTTTTGATGACTAAATGAAACTAAAAGTTATATTTCTTCTCCACCCCCTATTTCCCCCCCCCCCCCCCCCCCTCATTCATTTCTGTCTTTTTTCTTACGTTTTTTCTTTTTCGTTTCCTTCCTTTTCTTTCTTAGTTTCTTTTTTTGTTATGCCTTTTCCTTTCCTTCTATTTTTTTCTTTCTTTCTTTTTTCAATTATAAAATCAATTTTTTTTATACATTTTGTATTTTTGAATAAAAGTTATCTTTAGCTTCAAGTTTCAAGGTTTAAGATAAAAAAAAATTCATATTAACTATTTTAAATTTAATATATCTTGATTTATTAGATTTTCTATAAATCTTTACTTAGAGTCAACGCTTAGCCCAATGACTTCAAAAAATAAGTTACGCCTCATGAGCAACATTTGACACTACTTTTACTATGCGAAATGGTCTGATGGATCCTTGTACTTGTATGAGGTTGTATTCTGAATCCTTCGACTTGACCCATTGTCAGCTGAATCATTAAATTCAATTAAAATGAGACTTTTAAATCCCTCCAACCATGTGTGTAGCTCACTCTCTCTTACATAAATGACATGTCATATCCACATCAGATATAATAATGTCATGTCATAATTATTTCATAAATATTTTTAAATTATTAACCAAAAATGTTATTCCATAAAAGACAAAAATAATAAATTTTCTATCTATAAAAATAAAATAAAATAAAATAGTTATTTCTCTCACCTCTCCTCCACCTCCCTCAACCCACAACCACCATTAACACCATCTCCATTAACCTTTTTTTTCTTCTTCAAGGCCATTGTCTATAGTTGTAACCTGACTCTTCAAGTTCTTAAAAAATATAATTCAATTTTTCTCGAAGTTTCTAACATTCGTAACTCTAATAGTATTTTTTTACCAACGTTTACATCATCCATTTGAACCACCATAAATTTCTTTTCTCCATTAATGCCAATAAATCACCATTAAAATATCACAATAAATCACAATATTTGTATGCAATTTTACATAACACATTTCACCTAATTTCAGAAAGACATTCAATAATCACTTTTCATCCTTCAAGGCTATTGAATCTTTGTCACCTTATGGATTGTAAATAACTCAGAAAAAAAAAGAAGGAAAGATAAACAAATCTACCATAACAACACATTTTTGTTTCTCTAGGAAGAAATAAAATATGAAAAAAGGAAAGAAAAGAGAACTTGGAGATGGCTGGGAAGGGGAGTAAAAAAAGAAATGGGGGTTGGATGGGAAGAAGGTAATGTTAATTAGAGAGAGAAAGAGAAATGGGGTGGGTGCTCAGGGAAAGAAGAAAGAAGTGATTTTTTTTTAAATTTTCTTTTGTTTTGGTCATTTTCTTAAAAAAACATTTTTTAGTCTAAATTTGGAGTTCACGCTCCTTCTACGCGTGAAAGCACGTGTTGGTGCCAACTCAATAATTGAATTGCCATATAAGCTTGGTCAATGGTTAGAAGTGCTTAAAATATTGAGTTTCATTGAGTTTAAGGGTCCAGTTGACAAAGAGTCAATTAGAAGCGTTCAGAATACAAACTCATACAAGTACAAGGGTTCATCAGACCATTTCGCATTTTTACTAAGTCTAACTTATGGGGAACACAATAACCTTTTCCTTAGAGGTAAAACATAGCTCAAGGGTTAAAAAGAATAACATATGCCTCATGGGCTATAATTTAACCTATTTCATTATGTCTAACTTATGACATGTCCTATGACTCTTTCTTTAGAGGCAAGACTTAGATCAAGAACTACAAAATAACAAGTTACTCCCTATGGATAAAATTTGACACTACCACATCGTGTCTTGATTTATGAGATTCTTTATAACTCTTGCCTTAGAGGCAAGATTTAATTGAAGGAATATTAAATAACAAGTTGCGCCTCATAGACAACAATTTACACAATTTTCCCTAAGTCAAACTTATGGTGAACACAATAATTTGTGTGTATGTGTGGCAAGACTTAACTGAAGGAATATTAAATAAGAAGTTGCTCCTCATGGACAATAATTTACACAATTTTCACTAAGTCAAACTTATGGTGAACACAATAATGTGTGTGTAAAGATTGATGTACCACAAATTAACAGTATTTTTGATGGTTTAAACTTGGAGTTTTACCAGTGTCTTAAGCATTTTTAGTAGATGTAATGGTATTTTGCTTGGATTTTGTAGGAAATGGGTTTGGAGCAGTTGGCACTGAAATGTTGCGCCATCATTGATTTTCTGAGCGTTGACGATTTGACCTATGAGGCGTAACACTTCTATAAGCTGTAGGTAGAAGACTATGTTGGATATAGTCAACAAAATGGAAAGCTCGATGGACTTCGAAACATGTCATAATCTAAAAAGTGCTGGAGAATTACTATATATATAATACACACACACACCTAATATATACGTAATATACTTATTTGCTAGAAAAACAAGCTAATTCTTTTCAAAAGATTTTTCTACTCTTCCACCGGCCAAATCTCTAGGTTAAGGAACTATGTGTGGGACAAAGAAGGTGCCGAAGGATTCCAGTGACAAGGCTTCAGTCCACGAGTCGATACAAATCAACACCCCCTCCCAAACTAAAATTTTTCTTTGAGTGCAGGAACACATGAATCAAGAAAGATAACATCAAGCCTTGGGGCATGACCAGACACGCCATTCGACTTCTCACAATCATGAGCCAAAATACTCTTTCCCTACTTTATTTCCCGGAAGTACTTCAACTTGCATCTTATGTCTAAGAATATTTCATTTAATTTTTTTGCAGGTACGCTCAAGATCCGGATCAAATACCGAAGAAAAAGAGGGCCTTCATAGGAAATTGGATAGTTAGCTTTCTGTCAAAATAACTCCACCAACTGGAGGTTGTAATCTAACCTCATCAATAACTCCGCCAATCGGAGACCACCGCCTAATAGCGTCAAACTTCACAAGTCTGGGGTTGTACGTAGAAAATGTCACTCAAACTCCACTAATCGGAGGACGTACATAGCAAAAATCAGCTAAACTCCACCAATTGGAGATTGTACATAGCAAACATTGTCAAACTCCGCTAATCGGAGGCCGTACATAGAAAACATCAATCGAACTCCGCCAATCAGAGGCTTTACATTACAAGCTTTACATAGACAGATACATGCTTTTACATTACAACGGCCCCGCCAGGCGGAGGTCTACATTACAAGTTTTACATAGCCGGATACATGCTTTTACATTACAATAGCCCCACCAGTCGGAGGCATTACATTACAAGCTTTACACAACCAGATGCATGACTTTTACATTAGATCAACCCCGCCAATCGGAGGTCTACATTACAAGTTTTACACAGTAGGATATAGGCTTTTACATTACAATAGCTTCGCCAGCCGGAGGCTTTACACAGCTAGATGCAGGCTTTTATATTACAATAGGTTCGTTAGTCGGAGGCCTCTACATTACAAGTTACTTTACCTACATCAGATTCACGACACAAAAAAAGCAGACATCAACGATCGTTTGAACATCTACACTCTACTCCTTACATTACTATTTCAATTTATAATTTTTTAAATCGCAACAGGTACTTTTCACCCTTTTACATGTTTTCCAGGACAACACATTACAACGAGGAACTCCCTCTAAGCAAAAAACTAGGGCAAGTTAGTGCAATGTCAAGCATTGCTAGCTACGTTAAGGATTCACTTTCAAAACTCAACTCAACTCGACTCGATTTTCAGAAGTTCAGATTTAAATCTTACTTATAACTCTTTAATGTCTCAGTTCATTATAACTCGACACTAGGGCATCCTTTTGAAAATTCATTTATTTGCCATAAGTCTTTAGTAAAAATTGCTACTAAGCATTTCTCATTCAAGTTTCTTTAGAACTATGTCCCATCCCTCTATTCTTGATATTTTCTTCGTACCTCGCCATCAAAAGATCTCAGTATTATAATAATTCGATACTGGGGAAAATTTTAATCAAAATTTTCTATGCTCCTACACTCTCGAACTACATATGGCTTGATTTCTCATGATACCTGAGATATGTAGGCAACTCCGAAGCCAGAGTGCGGCCATAACTCCATAACATTTCTTGCCGAGTTGTTGCTCAAAGTATATTTTGGTGGTCGCCTAAATTGGATCGTGTCAATATTTCTTTGTCCACGTCTTCTCTACTCTCCTTCATTGACAAAGAAAGGGTCAAGTTGTTGACACCCAATTTTGGCTGTCCACATTTATTTAACTAAAGTTTTGATAATAATAATAATAATAATAATAACAACAACAACAACAACAACAATAATAATAATAAAATATATATGTGTTATGAAATTTTTGTAGGAATAAGAAAATATTTTTAATTATTTATTTTATTTTGATAAATTTATTTCATAAATATTATTTTATATTATATAAATATTACTACTTACTTCCTCATTTTTTAAATTTTACGTCAAATAACTATTGTTCTTAAGGGTTAACTCAATTTTTCTAATTCAATATAATTTATATTGTTACAATAAACATTATTCGACATTTTTTCAGAATTAGGAAAGCTTAATTAATTAATGAGTTACTAATTTATTTAATTTTATTTTTAGAATGACTAATTTTATCAAATAAGCTAGTCTTGAAAAATAATTATTTTTAATTTAATAAATTATGGCTATTTAATAAAGAAGATGATATAATTTAAATGGACTTAATTTGAGCAAAATTTAGCAATTCAAGTCATTCTAATTCAGCCAATTCGTGCGGCCGAAATTAATTAAGACTTTAATAGACTCCTACGCCACCCTATACTCGTCTCTCCAAGAAACACATCTCTTCACCTTTTCCAGACCACGCTTCTCATTCCCCAGAACGTCTTATCCACAAACACACCAGGCTCTTCTCCCATCTCCGCCATGGCCACCCCACGTGCTCTTCCATCACGTCCGTTAGAAAAATGGCTCTGAACCACCGAAAATGTCAATTTTTGGCGGTTCATTGCTCCATCAATCACTCAACCCTTTCAAATCGACCTGAAAGGTCGATTCTTTGAGAGATTTCCTACCCTCTTCATCATTATTTTTCTATTCTTCCTCAGATTTGGCTTCCCTAGAATTCAAAATTTGAATTCTTAGGCCAAGTGGAAGTTCTAATTCAGCCATAAAAGGAGACCTTTGGTTCTCATCCAAGAATCGACCAAGATCATCCAAAAAACGGGACAAGAACAAAGAGAGAATCACCAAGGCAAACGTAACAAAAGCTTTTAGAGTTCAAAAAATATTTATCTCATCTTCTCTAGTCCTTTTGTTTTCGGTCATAAAATCGAGTTCGAGAAAGTTCGAAGTTGAAATCTTTTGACGCCAAAGTTCTTGTTTGCTGCTCTACACAAGATTTTAGATATGCCAAAATGTTCAAAATACAAGGTACATACATATATATGTTATGCACATAAAGGTATAAATTCTATATTTTTATATTTAGTTTTTCTACACATGACCTATTATTTTGTTATACTTTATACTATTATTTTTATCTACTATCCCTTTTACGAATGTTATTTATTTATTTTTTATAAGTTATAAATCCCTACACTTAAATATACATATTATTTTACTACATCTAATTTATCGTCAATTTGACCCTACATGTAAATAAAATAATAACACATATATTTTTAAACAACATACATGTATATATTATACTTTATAATAAATCTAGCTAAGATCACAAACTTTATATAATATTTTAATATTTAGTGTCATTCTTATTTACTTTAATTGTTTATTTCTAGGAAACTCCATCTTATATATTTTCATTCAAAAAACATATTTTACACATACTACTACATATTTATACTCGGCTATTATCTCATTTTATTTTCCTTTGCATCTTAATTATATATATAAATAAAACAACAATTTTTAATATACTTTAAACTCAACATTTATATATCTTTGATAAATTTACATAAGACACATCTATATTTTTTAGCATATAAAAGTGTTGCACATTTTAAGTGCATTTATTTATTTACTTATTTATAGATGTATACATGTCATACCTTGTATTTTACTCTTTTTCTTAAATTAATGAAATTTACTTATCATAAATTTTAAAGCAAATAAATTGAATAAATCTTCCTACTTATTTTTCCTAAATTGAGTTTAAGGACTATCTTCGGATAGGCTCTGAGAGATGCTTAATAACTTTCCCTCGACTAACCAAAACCCTTACTCAGAATCTCACTGGTTTCGCAAATCAAAACAGAGTTTACATTTACATATAAAAATGGTTTTCTTCATTAAAATTAGGTGGTGTCTCTAAAACAAACAATTTTCAAAAAACAGAGTGGCAGCCATATTACGTTGTGAACTGTTTTGGCTAGTTCGAAATAGGGGTGCGACTGCTTGGAGACTCTGCTGGGGAAAACCCATGTACTTACTTAGGTTTTAACCGTAGAAAACTCAATTTAGACATAACATTTTTGATTACTTGTTTATTTTCAGCTTATTATTTGCTTTGCTGAAATGATGTATAGCTTTGATTGAAAGGTCGTAAGTCAAATCCAAACTTGTGTTCCTTATTTATTTTTGAAACACTATCTATTACTGCTTTCCTCACACTGTCATTTGCACTTGCTATCGAGTTTTTGGCCATACACAAACACACACTAAACATGCGAGGGGTGTTCTGCACTCCTCCGAAACTCTCTTTGGATTCCTTAGTTTCAGAGTTGGTGTAATTAAGATAGTGCGCCTTCTCGTAATTATTTAGTCCACTCTCAATCATCTAGGAAAAAATCCTACTCTAGAAATAGGTCATGTTGCATATCCTTAGGTAAGACAATATAAGGTATTGTCGTTGCGTTTAGGAAATCACCCAAATGTCAATGAGTTTCTTCTTTAAAACTCGACGACATACATTTTGTGTGAAATTGATATGAATGATCCAAGCTAAAACACTTTACGGATTTGGAGAAAATAAACTCATCATACTCTTTACCTTTCTTTCAGATGCAAATCAACCAAAAACCTCCCTAATATCAGGATGATGACTGAGGTCCCCCCGAACTTTGAAAGATTGGTGGGAAAACATCCGAGTGGCATACGGAAATGATATTATGCCACACCTGGGGACATTAATTGATTTACTAACTGTGGAGGCAAACAAGTCACTCATTACTCTAATGATTGAATTCTGACAACCAGCTACAGTGACTTTCCAGTTAACAGATTTTGAAATCACACCAACACTGGAGGAGATAAGTCAAATTCTTGATTTGCCATTGGCTGGCAGAGAACCCTTGGCCCTGCGCACTATGTCGGGAATTGGTTTTCTTCAGTCTTTGTGGTTGAGAGTAAGTCCAGGTTTGCGAAGAGTTGATGAGGGATAGGTCAAGTTGGATTATCTGTTTAAAAGGTTCGATTGTTGAGAGAGTTATGATAGGTTCCAACAAGAATTCTTCATCTCCAGGGTTGATTGGGAGAGGCACACAACTATTGTTTTTGTGATGGCCTTTTTGGGTATTATGATCTTCCCAAAGAAAAGAGATTGTGTCAATATCAACCAACTGCCTATGGTCATTTACATGTTTAGAGGACATGTTAGAGTGACCATCGTACCCATAATCTTGGCAGAAATATTTCGATCACTATCCCTCTGCTCTAGAGGATATGATCACTTTAGGGGCAGTAACCTGTTGCTACAGATATGGGTGTTGGAACACTTCTACTAAACACAAGCAGAAAATGGCATTGAAGCAGACGTACATAACAAAATCAGAAGACATGCGATGAGATTGAGCATGTGGGATGCCCCAAATAATGAAGATGGTTGGCACTTTTTCCTGACCCACCTCAAAGGGAACCATATTCAGTGGCGACTACCATGGGTCCATGGCCGAGCTCTATTGATAACACCCCACGTCTGTTTCATTGAGTTGATTGGGTTGGAAGGCTTCCAGCCTTACACACCTTTAAGAGTCCTCCGGCCGTTTGGAATTACCCAAGGCGTTCCTTCATGGTCAAATATGGCACTAATAGAGGTTGATTATGAAGGAAGAATCCCAACCGAAATGATCACTGCTTTGGTACAAGAATGGTATGACATTCTTGACTTAGGCATGGGGGTTGAGTCGTGGTTTACCCCAGAATATTATACTTGGTTTATGATGGGAGGAATTCTCACAAGGCCGAGTTGTGACAGGATCTTGGGGTTCACATTCACCCAAGATCAAATCAAATTGGCATTGAGCTATTGAACCTCATGCCCATCACCACAACCATGTATCATCATGTGACCCCATGGTTTGTCGACCATCTCATACATGCAGTTGATGATAAACCAAAGGAAGAGATGGAGGAAGACCCAAAAGAGGATCCTAGAGAGCCAACTGAGGAGATGGAAGAGGATTCAGAAAAATATTCAGAGCATGACCCTAACTTGTATGACCCCAGAGATGGAGGCGTGATGCATATGGAGAATGAACCGGTTCCAATAGCAGAAACGCTCACTCAGAATATGGTTCCATAGGGTTCGATGAAAGGGAAGATTCAAACCACTGGAATGGAAGGTCGACGAATCCCCAGAGTACCACCTAGGGACATATTATGATATGGACGATGACAATGACGATGCCCTAACCTAGCCGTAGATTGTTTGTTTTCTTCGAACTCTCTCATAAGCTCTTTAAAGTGCCGTATGGCCTAGCCCTCTTGTATGCCTTATGGCCACCCCTGTACATTCATTTCTTAGGCTTCTGACCGCCTACATTAGTGTAATAGCCAGATTGCCTTGATCAATGAAGTTATGTTTACTCTAAATCTAAAATGTGTTTAAATGGATTATTCATTATCAAACTAATTGTAACATAGGACCACCTCAGGCAAAATGAGGTTCTATATTAGGACGCGATTTGAATGTCACTAAATTAGTGTATATATGTGTTATACTTACATATTTGTTACATTATTCAATATCTCCCAAACAAACATAGTTTCCCTTTTTCTTTATTTTTTTTCATCATTTATTCCCAAAATTACGTTGATTTGTGCCGACTTGCTAATTGGCTGACTCACGATACAACCTTCGATCAAAATGAAAGATGGCTGACAAAGACGAGTTCAACGCTGCTGCGAACATAATGATACCTATTGAGAACCCCGAAGGTTCTCAAAATGTAATAGACATCCAAAATGAAGAGAAAATGGCTCACATGGAGCAAGAACTCGAGATCTTGAGGGAAGAATTACACCAAGTTCGAGACATGGCCAAACTGTCGGCTTCCACTTTCCCAACTTTGAAGACACCTATCTACTTCCCAAAGCCCGACTTGCCTTTTGCTGACTTACCAAATCAGCCAGAACTAACTCAACACGCTCCCGCTCATGGTCGAGTTCCATCGGCTTCTCCAACCGCAGTCAGAACCATTCCTGACCTCTTTAATTGCGACCCTACCATGCCTACAATGCAACAGATACTTGGGGCACATGTCACCACTCCCTATAAGCCACATGTTCCACCTGTATATACCGCTGTAGCTCCTACCTTCACAGCGCCAACTGTGATTAATGTCTCGTACGAGGTCGATCAATATGTAGAAATGGAGAAAGATGCTCGGTTGAAAGAGGATGCATCGATTAATGTCCAACTTCATGGTCTGAGAAAGTCATTGAAAAGCTTACAAGTCACTAGAGGAACAAAGAGCCTGGATTCTAATGACTTGTGCATCCATCCAGACATTGACATGCCGGTAGGGTACAAACCACCGAAGTTTGACATGTTTGATGGAAATGGTGACCTTCACGCACATTTAAGGGCATATTATGACAAGTTAGTCGGTGTAGGGAGAAATGAGAAGCCGGGGATGAAGTTGTTCATCCAGAGTCTATCTAAAGAAGCATTGACCTGGTATACGTGCCAGGACCCTCGAAAATGGTGTGACTGGCAGGAAATGGCTAAAGATTTTATAACTCATTTCAGATTCAATACTGAAATTACAGTCGACAGATTTTCATTGGCCAACATATAGAAGAAGCCATCTGAGAATTTCCAAGAGTACGCACGACGTTGGAGAACTGAAGTCACAAAGGTGCAACCACCACTAGATGAGAGTGAGCTCTCAAAGTACTTTATTCGAGCTCAAGAAGGCATCTACTTTGACAAGATGATGTCAATGATGGGCCAGAAGTTTGCAGAATTGATCAAGATGGGAAACTTCATAGAGGGGGTGTTAAATCTGGGAAGATTCAGTCTATAGTCGTATTGCAAGCTGCAAGTAGGCCATGTAATCGGGTTCCATTAACAGCATCAAGAAGAAGAGGGAGGATGTTTCAACTATCACTTACTAACAAGGAGGACAATCCCATCGATACCCAAACAATCCCCAAATTGTTGCACATACTTCTTACATCCCATACCCAGTATATAATACCCAACCACACTATAATCCACCCCGAGCACTATCATACCAAAATCCACCAGACCATATCTCACTGTCAAAGTACCAATCCACCAAAATAAACCAACATATGCATCGAGACCACGTCCAAATCTCGAAGCAAGAAATGCTCGCGCTTACACACTATTTGTCGAGCCCTATGCCTAATTGTTTGAGAGGTTGAGGACAGTAGGAGTGCTGCAACCAGTTGAAGGGAAACTTCCCGATCCAATCCCTCGTAACTTCGATAGAAACAAGCGATGCGCTTACCACTCGGGAGTCCAAGGACACAACACAAAAGATTGTTATGGTTTGAAGAACCAGATCGAGTCTTTGATCAGGAGAGGAGTAATCAAATACACTCCAACACCTCCCAATGTAAACAATAACCCCTTGCCAAACCATGAGAATCGGAAGGTCAACATGGTTACTCCAGATGAAGAATATGAGGGCCCTAACTGTCCAGGCATAGATGAAGCAAATGCCATGACATCTGCGGCGCAACCTGTTATCATTGTTCAACTAAGGGAACCTCTGACTTTACAAACATATCTCCCAAGAGTTGTAGTGACCACCCTAATCACTAGAAAGCCTGAGTATGACACAAAAGCAGTCCCATGGGACTATCGAACAGGCGCCAAGGTCAAGACGATTGATACTGCCGTGGCTCAGGGAATGAATTGGTCAGGAATGTTTTATGCCCCGGAGGATCTAAATCGAAGAGCCCTAAGAAAGGAACATAATATAAATAAGAATGTTACTGATGCTGAAGTCGACGAAGTTTTGAAGAAGATGCAGCCTAAGGACTATTCAGTCGAAGAGCAACTTAAAAAGACGCCATCCCACATATCCATTTTGTCTCTGCTTATGAGTTCTGAAGCTCATAGAAATGCTTTGATGGAAGTGTTAAACAGAGTGAACATTCCAAGAGAGACCACAAGTGAAACCTTAGCTTCAACAATTGGATGGATAGTGGAAGCAAACAAGATCTCTTTCCATGATGATGAGTTGCTTGCGGAAGGGGTTGGGCATAACAAAGCGCTTCACATCGCAGTCAAATGTTGTGATAAGATTGTGACTCGAGTTCTAATTGATGGTGGTTCTGGATGCAAAATTTGTCCTTTCACCACTCTGAGAGATTTAGGTGTGAATATGGGAGATATAAGGGAAAGTCATGTGAATATTAGAGCTTTTGATGGAGTACAAATAAGTGTCATTGGAGAGATCTATCTCATGTTGCAAGTGGGGTCGGCTATTTTTCCCATCCTATTTCAAGTGATGGATGTATCATCAGGCTATAACCTGTTGTTGGAAAGAGTGTGGGTTCACATGGCAAGAGAAGTTTGTTCCACCCTTCATCAGTGTGTAAAGTTTTAATGGGGTCGCACAGAGGTTACCATTCACGGGGAGCTCAGTCACCCTATTCCTTCTGTTAATTCTATTACGATCGCTGCCGAGTTAGAAGGATCCACTTTTCACACTTTGGAAATTATGCAAGCTGTAAGGGTCAATAAGGAAGCAGAGCCAGATGATACAAAATTTTCAAGTGCAACAAAAATGGTTGCGTCTAAGATGTTGAAGTATGGGTATCATCAAAAGAGTGAACTTGAACCAAAGTCCAATGGAGTTGAGCCAATCTAGTTGAAGCATCACAGAGGCACCAACAGACTCGGATATGAGCCTACCTTGGGAAGGGTCCACCCGGGTCAAGCAAGACAATCTTCGTACTAGGACAAGCTTTGATTCCAGATCAAACAGACATTGATGACATCGTAGAAGGAAAGGGCAATCTGTTCGTGGCTATGGTTGGAGAAGAGGAGGAGAGAAATCTATGCATATTGACCATTCGTGATGCCGAACCTGGAGAAATCTTGCAGAACTGGACCATCAGCCCATCCCTGTTTCAACCAGAGTCTTGGTAGTGTCTAAAAGAAGTTTTTATTTTTAAAATTCGCATGAGATCGAGCAAGTTGAAGTCAGAAAAAACCCAATATGGATGAAATAGAGGTTGTCAACTTGGGAGATGAGGAAATCGTGCAGGAAACACGAGTCAACATACATTTGGAGGATGAAAGAAATCAAGAGTTAATAGATTTGCTTAAGTAATATGGTGATGTATTTGCCTGGTCGTACGATGACATGCCAGGATTAAGCTTTGATATTGTCTCACACAAATTACCAACTGATCCCACTTGTCTTCCTGTTAAAAAAAAGACGAGAAAGTTCAAGCCTAATTTGAGTTTAGGGATCAAGGAGGAGGTAACTAAGCAAATCGAGATGAACGTTGTGAGGGTTACAAACTACCCCACATGGTTAGCCAACATTGTGTCTGTGCCTAAAAAGGATGGAAATATCAGAATATGTGTGGACTATCGAGATCTCAATAGAGCAATTCCTAAGGATGATTTCCCTCTTCCAAATATTCATGTAATCATCGATAATTGGGCAAAACATGAGTTGCAATCATTTGTCGATTGCTTTGCAGGATATCACCAAATCCTGATGGATGAAAATGATGCAAAGAAGACATCGTTTATCACTCCATGGTGTATTGCTATAGAGTAATGCCTTTTGGTCTAAAAAATGCTGGTGCAGCCTTGATATTTGCGTAATCAAGACACAACTTCCAATTCAAGTGTCTACGATCGTACAATAGTAATATAACCCAACCAAGGGTTGGGGTCTAGTCCCAAGGGATTGATTTTGAGAATTAATAGAAAAATAAAATTTGGTTCTAATTAGTCATAGCTATAGACATTATCGAATATAAACATACTAAATCTAAAGGGGGTGACGCAAGCGTCAATTATCAATGGGGGTTTTTGTATTAATTAATAACTACAAACAACGAAAATATACGAAAACCAGATAGAGAGACGGGATTCTTGGGATGTGATAGGAATACATGATAAACTAAACTGTCGGGTACATGCTTTTGATAGTAAATTGTTGAGTATTTGTGACTAGGCTAGACTATAGTGGGGTAAATTCTCTCTCGAGCAACTTACCCCGAATCGACTCGGTTTCTCTCGAACACTGAGTTGCCGCTTTAAGCACAGCCTCCGCCTTAGCCCATTCACTCTCTCGAGCTGAATGTGTGGGAGAAGGACTAGGATTTACTCTCTCAAACTGAACCCATGTCGACCCAATACCACTAGCTATCAATTTAGTAGTCTTAGTTTTACGACCTCTCTCTCTCGAGCAAGCCGAAAACAATAAGATGAAATCGTACTTGCAACTACAACTCGATTAAGTTCATACACAACTACTAAACGAAATCACATTTAAACAACGAATAAACCATCAACAAGCACTACTTAAAAAATAGTGAATACCGACCTAAAAATTACCGACCTCCAGAGGTCGATATTGTTAAAAAGAGTAATAAATAAATTTTTTAGAAAACCGACTACAAGAAGTCGATTTTTATGCAAAATAAAGCGGGAAAACCAAATTCCGACCTCAGGAGGTCGGATTGTTTTCCGAAAAAATGAATTATACTTAAAATCGACCTCTTGATGTCGGTATTAAATAAATAAATAAAAAAATATTTTATTTTTTCTCAATTAAATATAAAAAACAAAATTAAGAAATATTTTGAATTAATTTTATTTAAATCGTCTTCCGGAGGACGGTTTTGTGTAAAATTAAAAACAAAAAAATTATAATACTGACTTCCGGAAGTCGGTAAAATTAAATAGTATGTAAGAAATAAATTAATATAAAATACCGACCTCATGAGGTCGGTATTTTTT
>NW_006239938.1:33554-33702 GCF_000226075.1 Solanum tuberosum
AAGCGACATCCGGAGGTCGGTTTGTTTAAAATGTTCCTATTAATCATAATTTTGCTATCATAATACTAAATTTTTTCATTCTACCCCTACAATTAATTGTTCAAAAAAGTGTAACAATTTTGTATACTTTTATAAATAAAAAGTTAGA
>NW_006239939.1:0-17878 GCF_000226075.1 Solanum tuberosum
TACATAGTTGGTACGCACCTATAAACAATTCATAATTAATCTTTAATCAACAAATTTGCCATCTTGCCCCTACATGTCGAAACGTTCGTAGAAATTAATAAAACAATCATAAAAGAGTCCCGAGATGATTACCTTAGTTAACCAAGTTTAAACCTTGAATAAACACCAATAACTACAAATTTATATCTTCAAAAACCAGCTCCAAACTCAGCTAATAGAAGGGAAAAATGATTGCCACATGTAGAGATCACGTTTCTAGGCACGTGGGCCATGTTTAATGGTAGAAATCGTCAAAAACTAACCTTCATCATGAAAGAACTCCATAGGAACCCTCTATTAAGCTTTCTCTCTGGTTTGGAAGTGAAAAGAAATGTTTTCACGGCTTAAAATGTTGAGTAAGCCGACATACCACATTTTTTACCCGACCCGAATTCTGCCCCAACAGTCCGTAGTAAAATCCTCATAACTTTTTACTCCGATGTCGATTGGACACGGGGTTTTGTGCATTGAAAACTAGACTCGTAGACCTTCTATTTAATGGGTGATAGGCCTTCTAACTCTTTATATATTGGGAGAAAACATCCAAGACATTTGACCCAAATTTCAGAGAAATCTTTAAAAAAGAACTTACGATAACTTTCGCCAACTATTATTTTGCCACTTACCTAACTTCAAAACTTGAGATACAACCCTTGAACACTTAAAATATGACATATCACATCATTCTTAATTTATTACCCACCCTCCTTGTCTTTCCACGAAGATACGAGTTAATTTAGACGTTTTGAAAAGTCGGGGTGTTACAATTTGATAAAATGATAATTTTTAGCTAAATTTTAATTCGTTTTAGAAATGGTTTTCCCCAATGAGTTTCAAATGCCTTGAGTAATGTTTTCAAGTAATTTTTTTTGGATTCAAACCTCATTTTTGGAATTGGATTTTTGAGTTGAATTGATCCATTTTTAAAAAATGTATGAATTGAGTGTTGTTATTTCCAGAATCTTATTATAATTATTTGATTGAAACGGATTGTGTGGCTTTGGACATTGTTCGGAACGGGAAGACTCAAGTCTTGGATTGACTTTTAATTTAAATTAAGACAAGTGATCTTCTAAACCTTGTAAAACTTGTAGAATCATATATTTCCTTCATTGTGTGTGTTGAGGAGTAATTAGAATGAAGTGATGGATTCAATGATTCCACTTGACTGAAAGTAATGAATAAAAAGAGGACTAATGAAATACAACGTGTTGATCATAATATTTTGTAAACTTTCCTTGTTGTGAATCCTAAGGTGTTGATTGATGAAATGTTTTGATGATATTGTTGTGGACTTGAGTTGCGTGAATTATTGTCTCTTCCTTGTCGTGTGAAATTTCTTATTTACATTGATTTCTATGCTTTGTGATGAGACAAGTGATGATTATCGATGCCATTGTCATTTTCGGAAAGTGTATTGATGCCGAGGTCATTTTCGGCAAGTGTTATTGATGACGAGGTCATTATCAGTGAGTTCATGAACTATAGGCGGTTCCCAAGGGTTTCGATTAATATTATGCTTGATAAATCTTAAAATTGTGTTCGATATACTTGATTATTGTGCCTTGATAATTTTGATACTTGTGATTGATCTACTTGACACTTATGATTGTCATACTTGATACTTGTCGATTGTTGAAGCGTGACTATTGGAATATGATTATGAGAATTTGTGAACTGTGTATTATGAATTATTAGATTGGGCTGATTTTTGTAGAGATTGTAGTTTGAGGAGGTGCGGTGGGGATGAAGTGAGTACACATTTTCTAGCTAGTTTTGCTTCGTTTAGTAGGTTGCTTGCTAAGTATCGTATTATTTGGTACTCACTCCTTGGTTCTACACTTGTGTAGGTTTCGAGCCCAGACCCGTGTGATGTTCTTCTCCTTCTTCGTCTATTTCTGATGCTTGTCAAAGAACTTGAGAAGGTAGTTGTTTGTCATCCTGGTGGACCATCTTCTTCCTTTATGTTTATGCTTTGTTCTACTTGAGAAACAAAGATATTGAGACTTGTACTTATATTTCAAATTCCACACTTTATACATTAGTTGCTTGTACACGTGACAACCAGGTTTTAGGGTTTTGTTTTAGAATGAATAAATTTTCCACTCTTATGTTATTCTTAATTTACTTTCCGCATTTATTTCGTGTTGTTGGGTTGATGCCGACTTGTCTTGATGGAAATAAACAAGTGTCATCACGTCTATTTTTAGGTCATGATAAAAATCGAGACAGTGGATTCTGTTACCGTCTTCTTAGATGGTTGCATCTTTCTGAATCTTTTTGAAAGCAACAACATCAATATTTTTTGTAGGGTGATGCGTATTATACTTCACTTAATTCATGGTGAGTGTGGTTTGAAAAGATAGCCTTTAATTAATTTTGTTAAGTTCAATACTAACAGGAGTATTTTTAGCAAGATAATATAACAAATGACACGTTACTACAACAAAAACACCTTTTAGCTGCAATAAATATACACATTAACAAAGAGTGTGAAAGTTTTTATCGGCATTAGTTAATTGCCATTGGATCCAATGTCGCTAAAGGGTTTAGGAACATATACAAAGAGTGCTAATTGCCGCCAAAAGTATGTATTTAGTGGCAATTAAGTTATTGCCGTTAATTAATTGCCGCTAAAAATTATTTTTAGGAATATATTACCTATCTTTTTAATGACCCGTAAAAAAAAAGTAAAAAATGTCGTTACTCATTTTGGCCAAATTGTTTTAAATAATCAAAGTTATTTAAATCATATCAAATGTGTAGACAGGAGCTCACTAGGTGCAATACATGCACACTAAAAAGATCGATTACACTTCTAAGTTGGTATATGTCCAGATAAGGAGTGAGATTATCCATCTACGATGAGATTGATAAAAGTTCAGAAGATAAATGCGGACATAACTAAAGAAACACAATTCACCCAAAATTAATGCAATCAGATATAAATCAATTAAGCGATCGTGTTAGAATTACAAGACTCGGAGTGCTTAACACCTTCCACCCGCCAATAAAATTTATTTTCTTATCTTTTGCTTTCTCGGATCAATAATTAAAAAGTCAAAGTTCCTTTTAATTAGAAATTCAATCAAGTGACTTCAAATCCCAAAAAATAATTTTAAGTGGCTAATCCCATTAATAATGACCCCTCTTTAAAATCGTCACGTTGATTGATAAAACCTATTGCGTGGGTAAAAAGGGGGTGGCAAGAGTTACAAACCTTCACACATATTCATTGAGAAAAAAAAAAAACATTCCCCAAGAAGTAAATATAGTGCACACTATTTATCTTTTTAGTACTTTTATTTTTGAGAAAATTTTATAATTAATGTTGAGATTGTGTTAGTTGACTCAAGCCCAACAAACCGATCTGCTTGTTTTTGAACCCCATTTAGAGTCGGCAAAATTTCGTATACATATCACATATTTACCTAATTATAAATACATATCACAATTCACATATTTATCTAAAAAATTTTACGTAAAATGGAGAATCTGTCATTTCTGCCTCCTCTCTTAACACAAATACAAATAATAACAATTAATAATACAAATACAAATACAAATGTTAATCGTCAATTATACAAATACAAATGATAATAATTAATTATATAAATATAAATAAAGAGTGTCAACTATACAGACCTTTTTAGTGATATAAAATACAAATACACATGTATTTGCTAATACAACATTAATACAAATGATAATAATCAATTATACAAATACAAATATTGAATTTGATACAATACTGATATATAGAATTATATATTCATAATATAATTTATTTATTGATACAAATTATATTCCGATGTTAATAAGCTCTTTTTGAAATTTTCTCTTTACGGTCCACAACAAGCTCACATCACGCCACTCTTGTATCCTTGGATTTTCTTTCTCTCTCTCCGAGGGGCTCCGAATCATCTATAACTCTGTAAATAAGTCTCACTGCCCCTCTGTGAGATGTTTGCAATAATAGTTCTAATTTAGATAGAGCAGAGTGCATATCAAATGAGTTATAGAACTGACCCTCAATTAGAGGATTTAGGAACTACTCACTGTTCAAGTGTCCCAAAACACCATCATGATCCAAGTTTCACCAAAAAGAAGTTAGTAGCCTTCAAACAAAGAAACAACAATGGGAGCTAGTGCAAAGGTCAGCCATGGTGGTGGAATTCACCATCCGATGAGCACAGTTGATTATAGCAAAAAATATCAAAGACTAAAACGACGTAAGTGCAATGTCATCATATGTTTAACAGTTTGAACAGCTGAGACTATATGCAATCTTCCAAAAACTTATGTTATATTCTACAAATTACTCTATCTATATCACAAGTGGGACTCAAACCAAATAGTATATCTTATCAAATAACTACAGTCTGTCTGCTTCCATATAAACAAATATATTGAGAAAACTAAAGTAATATGAAAGAGATGTAAGCCATATAATCAAGATGCTCGGAAAAGAAGAAGAATAGAACAAGACTCTGCGAGACACGGATAACAGAATGCATTCACTGTGATTAGCCAAAATTTACCTCTTTTGTACAGATTGTTCAATAATAAAGAGAAGCTATACACAAAATTGTTTTGTTTTAATACAAGGGGCAGGATCACAAGGTTGCCAATGTGTTACTTTATACGGAGTAATATAATTCTAATCAAAAGATGAATAATAATCAACATCTTTCCACTATCTTTCTTCTCCTCTTGTTGGTCAACAGTTTCAGCTCTGTACTATTGCATAGATCAACAAGCTTGAGTTCCTTCCTCTTCCTCTGATGAACATCATTATTATCAGATGAAAGGAAAGGATGATTCAACAACAGATCAGCTGTCCATCGAGAATGCGGATCCCTATCAACGCACTTATTCAGAAAATCTTCTGCCTGTTTGGACAACTTCTCGTCGTGCAACTCCGGTGATTGCATTCCAATTTTGCACAAAAGATGAAGAGGATCGTTAATTCCAGTGCAATCCCACACTTTTTTCCCAGTAATCATCTCAAAAACAGTGCATCCGAAAGCCCAAATATCAGCGGGAGTTCCATATTCATCATCAAGCACCGATTCTGGTGCCATATACATTGGCGTTCCCCTAAGCTGTCTTTTCTTACTCTCAATTCCAACCTTGCTTGCGAATCCAAAATCCGCAATTTTGGCCGTTTTTTCAGTACCCACGAGTAGAATGTTGTGCGGTTTGATATCACCATGAACAAAACCCCTTCCATGAACAACCCTAAGCCCCAATAGAATTGATTTTGAGTACTTTTTTACCTCAAAATCCGGCAATCCTGATTTTTTACCAATCCGATGAGCTAAATTTCCACCAATAGCATATTCCAGCAATATATTATAGAGAATATTGTTATCTTCTTCAGTGACATCCGCTCCGAAACATCGAATAATTTGGGAACAATCTTGAAATTCGTTAAGGAATTCTCTCTCTTTCTGTAACGATTTGGAACAAGAAAACAGAGAAGATTTGACAGCGATGGAGAAATTGTTGTGTGTAGTTGCTAAAGTGACAATACCTTCAGCGCCTTTTCCAATAGTTCTTCCTCTGCTCCATCTAATGGAAGCCATTGAATCTATCTAATTTTTTGTTAGGTAATTGGGGTTTTTATATAGCTTTATAATAGGGACGGCGTGATTCCTAATCCTACCAAGATTGCGCCGACCGCGTTACTTCTAAATTTTCCTTGTAGTTTAACTTCAGGTAAATTGTACTAATGATAGGTAGATATTTTAATATTGTCCTCGTCACATATTTTTCTTTTTTAGTAATATGAGTATAAATTGTAACCAACTTTTCAAGTTACCTTATTTTATTCCTGGTTTTTTGTTGTTGTTATAGTTATCTTATTTATATTTATTATTCGTATTACTTAACTAGCGCCATACTAAAACGTTTCTACTTTTTTAAAAAAAAATGGAAAAAAGTTAAAAATTGTCCTTAAATAATAATTATAAAAATAAAAAAAATCACTAAAAGGACACAATTAGTTATTCTATTTTAATTTATAGAATGAGATTAAGAAGAAAAAAATTATTGAAACTATCTTTGCATTTAAGGTATTAGACTAATTAATTGCCGTAAAGACAATTTAGTAACTATCTTTGCATTTTTTAAAATTTAATTCGTGATTTCGTTAGAGTAATCAAAAGAACTTATTGAAATCATAGGTTTTACTAAAGTGATAAAATAGTCAAAAATCAAAATACATTCTTCCTCAAGAGTAAATCTGAATCCCTTTTCTTGCATATTTATGTTCACTGAATTGTAATTAGTTTATTCAATTAAATTTAGATTTGCTCGAAAGAGGAAACTATGTCTTAGGAATATTCTAATTAACTATTGAAATCATGAGAATTGATAAGACTTAAGACATGAATAATAGAGTATATTCGTATTTCCATAATCATCTTGCACATGTTTTGTCACCCTTACTTCTCTTAGTGAAAGTATCATTTGGGATTGTCATCAGTTGTCTTTAGTGACAATTTTGTCTATAATTGGTGGTTCATAATCATAACTAGATTAAGTTTTAATCACCTGAATAATAATTAACTGATTTTATTCGATTTCTTATTTGAATTAATTTTTATTGATATGATTTTAATATTATATTATCTTTGACTAGCGGAAGCACTCAATTTAAATTGTGTTTAATGCTTGTTAGAGCCCAATCTATATTAGGTCATGTGAGTCTGGATTTTGGGGCCATGTGCACATATAGCCACTAGGAGGACAACTATTTAACACATAGTATAACAAATTATAAAATATGTAATGTTTAGCCTCTTCCAAAATAACTGAAATTGGCTTTCAAAGAGAAATCACTTGGAGGATCATTATTTAAGACATGTATTGGAAAATTACAAAATAGTTAGTGTTTAGCTATTTCATAATCACCTTTACTCATACTGGATCGAAGTTGAAATACTGGGTTTGAAATTGCAAATTTCAAATATACGAATTTTAAATTAGGCTTTTTAAGTTTTTATTGATTCGATAGAAATTGATGATCAGACAAAAGAAACATGTATGTGGAAACTACAACTTGTTCGCCAAATACATTAATACTTAAAAATGATAAGTCATATTAAAGCAAGAGAAAATGGTCTAAAACCCCCCCAACCTATACCCGCAATCCCAACTACACACTCCAACTTTACGGGTGTCCTATTACCCCCTTGAACTTTATAAGGTCTCGAATAAGGTCTCGAATTTTGCCAGAAAATAAGGTCTCGAATTTTGCTTATCCTAATTAATGACGGTTTGGGTCATTACAAGATCAAATACATGACTTTAAAAAAAATTAAAATTATTAAAATAAATTATTTTTTTCATTTTTTGTAACAGTAAAGGTATGTGAGTCATTTTGTAACGACAAGGCATATGTGCACCATTTTTTAAACGAGTGGTATATCAACTCATGACAAAGTTGAGGGGTATATCAGACTTTTTTCCCTAAAAAAATTACAAAAAGTCCCTCTCGGATACATCTTTATCCCATCTTGGATACATCCTTATCCCCTCTCAGATACAACCTTATCCCCTCTCGGATACATTTTTATCCTCTCTCGAATACATCTCTTCCATTAAATAATGCATCATTTGCAATGTATCAGACGACCAAAGAATGTATTTGAGAGCAATAAAAAATTTAATTTTTATTGTAATTGGGGAAACTTTCAGAATAGGATATAATAAGCCCCCAAATGTATGATATTTATGTAAAATGTCACCTCATTTCCCCCTAAAATTATATGTTATATATATATATATATATATATATATCAGTGACATCCGCTCCGAAACATCGAATAATTTGGGAACAATCTTGAAATTCGTTAAGGAATTCTCTCTCTTTCTGTAACGATTTGGAACAAGAAAACAGAGAAGATTTGACAGCGATGGAGAAATTGTTGTGTGTAGTTGCTAAAGTGACAATACCTTCCAATAGTTCTTCCTCTGCTCCATCTAATGGAAGCCATTGAATCTATCTAATTTTTTGTTAGGTAATTGGGGTTTTTATATAGCTTTATAATAGGGACGGCGTGATTCCTAATCCTACCAAGATTGCGCCGACCGCGTTACTTCTAAATTTTCCTTGTAGTTTAACTTCAGGTAAATTGTACTAATGATAGGTAGATATTTTAATATTGTCCTCGTCACATATTTTTCTTTTTTAGTAATATGAGTATAAATTGTAACCAACTTTTCAAGTTACCTTATTTTATTCCTGGTTTTTTGTTGTTGTTATAGTTATCTTATTTATATTTATTATTCGTATTACTTAACTAGCGCCATACTAAAACGTTTCTACTTTTTTAAAAAAAAATGGAAAAAAGTTAAAAATTGTCCTTAAATAATAATTATAAAAATAAAAAAAATCACTAAAAGGACACAATTAGTTATTCTATTTTAATTTATAGAATGAGATTAAGAAGAAAAAAATTATTGAAACTATCTTTGCATTTAAGGTATTAGACTAATTAATTGCCGTAAAGACAATTTAGTAACTATCTTTGCATTTTTTAAAATTTAATTCGTGATTTCGTTAGAGTAATCAAAAGAACTTATTGAAATCATAGGTTTTACTAAAGTGATAAAATAGTCAAAAATCAAAATACATTCTTCCTCAAGAGTAAATCTGAATCCCTTTTCTTGCATATTTATGTTCACTGAATTGTAATTAGTTTATTCAATTAAATTTAGATTTGCTCGAAAGAGGAAACTATGTCTTAGGAATATTCTAATTAACTATTGAAATCATGAGAATTGATAAGACTTAAGACATGAATAATAGAGTATATTCGTATTTCCATAATCATCTTGCACATGTTTTGTCACCCTTACTTCTCTTAGTGAAAGTATCATTTGGGATTGTCATCAGTTGTCTTTAGTGACAATTTTGTCTATAATTGGTGGTTCATAATCATAACTAGATTAAGTTTTAATCACCTGAATAATAATTAACTGATTTTATTCGATTTCTTATTTGAATTAATTTTTATTGATATGATTTTAATATTATATTATCTTTGACTAGCGGAAGCACTCAATTTAAATTGTGTTTAATGCTTGTTAGAGCCCAATCTATATTAGGTCATGTGAGTCTGGATTTTGGGGCCATGTGCACATATAGCCACTAGGAGGACAACTATTTAACACATAGTATAACAAATTATAAAATATGTAATGTTTAGCCTCTTCCAAAATAACTGAAATTGGCTTTCAAAGAGAAATCACTTGGAGGATCATTATTTAAGACATGTATTGGAAAATTACAAAATAGTTAGTGTTTAGCTATTTCATAATCACCTTTACTCATACTGGATCGAAGTTGAAATACTGGGTTTGAAATTGCAAATTTCAAATATACGAATTTTAAATTAGGCTTTTTAAGTTTTTATTGATTCGATAGAAATTGATGATCAGACAAAAGAAACATGTATGTGGAAACTACAACTTGTTCGCCAAATACATTAATACTTAAAAATGATAAGTCATATTAAAGCAAGAGAAAATGGTCTAAAACCCCCCCAACCTATACCCGCAATCCCAACTACACACTCCAACTTTACGGGTGTCCTATTACCCCCTTGAACTTTATAAGGTCTCGAATAAGGTCTCGAATTTTGCCAGAAAATAAGGTCTCGAATTTTGCTTATCCTAATTAATGACGGTTTGGGTCATTACAAGATCAAATACATGACTTTAAAAAAAATTAAAATTATTAAAATAAATTATTTTTTTCATTTTTTGTAACAGTAAAGGTATGTGAGTCATTTTGTAACGACAAGGCATATGTGCACCATTTTTTAAACGAGTGGTATATCAACTCATGACAAAGTTGAGGGGTATATCAGACTTTTTTCCCTAAAAAAATTACAAAAAGTCCCTCTCGGATACATCTTTATCCCATCTTGGATACATCCTTATCCCCTCTCAGATACAACCTTATCCCCTCTCGGATACATTTTTATCCTCTCTCGAATACATCTCTTCCATTAAATAATGCATCATTTGCAATGTATCAGACGACCAAAGAATGTATTTGAGAGCAATAAAAAATTTAATTTTTATTGTAATTGGGGAAACTTTCAGAATAGGATATAATAAGCCCCCAAATGTATGATATTTATGTAAAATGTCACCTCATTTCCCCCTAAAATTATATGTTATATATATATATATATATATATATATTATTTTTTTTAAATCATGTACTATCAAATTTAAAAAGAAACTTTTGGGTTAAGAATTCATTTAGAATCTTTTACCTTTTAATGTAGTAACATTGCAACCATTAAGAAATGAAATAATTATTAGGTAATTGTAGTATCCTGTCTTGCGCGATTATTTCTTTTATTACCTAATTAATATCTTGACATCTAATATGAATCCATATTATTATTCTATATTTACATTTTTTACTTCCTCTTTCACTATTTTAATTGAATATTTTGAAGTCTCCCAAACAGTTAATCCTTCTGCATTGCAAAATCTATTGTTGTCTGTTTACAAAAAGATCAAAATTTGATTTTTAGCGTCTTCTTCAAAATTTCAAGCATTGCAACAAATTATCATTAAATTGAAGCAACACAACACTATTTTAATATCATTATACCAACTTATCAAAGATGTTTAATACTTTTGTGGGGTAATAGAACGTCTGCATAGTTAAAGTGTCTTTTTGAAAATTCAGAACAACTTCAGGTGTCACTTTATGTCTTTTTTCTCTATTTCTTTCATTGAAAGTTTGTATTGTTTACATTCTCACTTCATAAGGTATGCGTACATCTTACCTTCTCCAGACTCCATTTGTAATATTACATAGGATATGTTATTGTTATTATTATCATTAAATTTATATATGTCAACTAAAAAAAATAATTAAAATCTCTCTATAAAATTTGATTTTAAGGTCCAAACTTTGTTAAGTGAACGATAACAATAGAATCAGAACCCAAGTCTATCTACCACTTTCTGAACAAAAATTTCTCCATCTCACCTTTTAATACAACATACATTACATTTGTCTGTTATGTTCCATTTTTTTTTCACATTTTATCACTTATTTAGTGCTTTTGTAATCTTTTCTTCTAATTTTTATTTTTTTTAAATTTTTTATTTCAGAATAGATTGTGTTAGAATTGTTGTTAATACAAGATGTTTTCTAGACCTTATAAAGTTGGAATTTCTGAAGATTATTAATTAAGCAGGGAGTGTGAAGGAAGAACATTCCTTCAACCTTTTTAATCCTATGAAATAACGAATTAACTTAAGTGGTATGAATTCAGATTACTCGACAAATATAACTTACATTGTCTGAGTGATCTTTACCTTCTTTTTTTTATCCTTTATTGATGGATTTGGGAAGAGAGCGGGGGTAAGAGAAGAAAAAAAAATAGGAATACGATGGATCGAACCTTGCATTTAGAGAATGTATGTAACTCATACTTGTGTGAGGTAGAGAACTTGTTTCCGATAGAGCCTTGAATCAAGATAACCATTTTCAAAAACAAGTTTAAGAAAGAGTGAAGAAACAATGATAAAAAGGAAAGTATCTAAACAAAAAATAGCAGGATAAGCAAAGATAACACAAGAATAATATTCATAGTATTGATAAGGAGAAGAGGGAGCAGAGCAGGTGCTTCAACTAGAACCATGTTGTAGCACAAAAAAGAGAGAGATCCCCGATACGGCGTCTTGTGGCGGATAGATTAATTTTATCCTTTATTTCAACATAGGTATAACGAACAAGCAATTGCAAAGGGGAGTACTTGCCGTCAATGGCGAACCTCGGATTTCGTTCAAGTGGTTCAAGTTACAAATAACCACGGCGACGGTCAGTAATAATGATTATCATTTTTTTTCATTATATCCTTAACAAGTTATTTTAAGGTGATATTCCTAACAAAAATTAAAATATACTCTATTAATTTTTTATCTGCTTCCAAGAAAATTTTCCACATATTTTCAATTTAACAAGCAACTTGTTACTCTTATATATAAGACTAAAACAATAACAATTTTAAAAATCATACATAAATAAATGCACTAACCTAACTTTCGTGTATACCAAGTAAAAAGGAAAATAAATACACGATTTTGTATACTACAAAAAATTAAACTAACACTCTGTTTGAATTATTGATACCCATTGTTTCATAATGTATTATATTGTATTGTACTCTATTGTACTGTACTGTATGGTAGATACAATGTTTGGCTAGACTGTATTGTTTGTTATTGTTTAATAACATTTTTAATTGTTTGGTTTGATTGTATAGTACTATATTGTAATTTATAAATTTACTAAAATATCCTTAATTATTCTAGGGTAGGAGGTTTGACTAGAATTAAATAATATAAGGTAAAGGGTAAAATAGTATTTTGAAATATTATGTAAAGATATAATTGGAAAAAAGAAATTAAGTAACAATGGAAACACACCAAATCGGTTGTTCCATAAAATAGAGGTTTTCATAGTTAAGTATTACTCCCTCGTTTCATAATAGTTGATCATCTTACTAAAATTAGTTGTCCACCTTACTAAATCAAGAAAGCATTAATCAATTTTTTCATATATTACCCTTGTAATTAATTCTTTTTGAAAGTGTTCATATTTATTTGTAAAATTCTCAAGAAGTTTTTAAGAGGTGGCTTAGTAAAATTATTTTTCTTATTTATGATTTCTTAATATGTGTGTAAAAAGCAAAATGATAAAATAAGATTGGATTGGAGAGCATATTTAAAAACTATAAACATATTGCCTAAATTATTGACAATTTTAAATAATTCTCAAATACAACCATAAAAAGAAAACTTAACTAATAAATTTAGAATAATACTATTGTTATTTCACATGAACTAGAAGTCTAGGACTACAAAACAATTATCTACATTTATTAGTTAATTTTAAAAAGAAAAAGTATTTGGAAAATACAAAAGAGAACAAAAAAACGCAAAAAATTATGCTTTGACTGGGGATCGAACATGTTGGATTCGCAGGGTGAAATTGAACCCATTCACCACTGATCCACGTCATTCATTGGGTGAAAAGTGGCTTCATTTTATTTATAAACACAACTTTACAAATAATTTATATCTGTATAAAACAAAAAAATTCGATGGAGTGGGTTCAATTGAACCCACTTGAACCTCTGTAGGTCCACCCCTGCTTACCGTTCAATATAACCCAGACCAACAGAGACAAAATCAAGTTACTACTTTTGTAATTAATACAAAGTCAATCTACCACTTAAACAAAATTTATTCCTTCAAGCTGCTACTAAGAGAGACGATTTATATATGTATAACTCTTTAGCACCTCGTACACTTCCAACTTCAAGAATATTCATGAACATTCAAGTGTCCTAAAACAACATCACGATTCAAGTTTCACTAGGTTTCAAAGAAAGAAACATCAACGGGAGCTAGTGTGAATGTCAGCCATTGTGGTGGAATTCACCATCCTATGAGCACATTTGATTATAGCAAAAAATATCAGAGAAATAACGACATAGGAGCAATCTCTTCATATGTTAACAGTTTAAGCCGCTGAGACTATATGCATCAAAAACTTATGTTATGTTATACTATAGTCGGGCGTCCACTTCCATCAGGCTTTGATATAAACAAATATACTGAGAAAAACTAAAGTGATCTGAAAGATATCTAAGGCATATAATCAAGATGCTCGGAAAAGGAGAAGAACAGAACATGACTCTGCAAGACACGGGAAAGAGAATGCATTTGCTGTTAGCCAAAATTTACCTTAAAAAAAGCCTCTTTTGTACAGATTGTTCAATACACAAAATTGTTTTGTTCTAATACAAGGGGCAGGATCACAAAGTTGCCAATATGTTACTTTATATGGAGTAATATAATTCTAATCAAAAGATGAATAATAATCAACATCTTTCCACTAGCTCTCTTCTCCTCTTGTTGGTCAACAGTTTCAGCTCTGTACTATTGCATAGATCAACAAGCTTGAGTTCCTTCCTCTTCCTCTGATGAACATCATTATTATCAGATGAAAGGAAAGGATGATTCAACAACAGATCAGCTGTCCATCGAGAATGCGGATCCCTATCAACGCACTTATTCAGAAAATCTTCTGCCTGTTTGGACAACTTCTCGTCGTGCAACTCCGGTGATTGCATTCCAATTTTGCACAAAAGATGAAGAGGATCGTTAATTCCAGTGCAATCCCACACTTTTTTCCCAGTAATCATCTCAAAAACAGTGCATCCGAAAGCCCAAATATCAGCGGGAGTTCCATATTCATCATCAAGCACCGATTCTGGTGCCATATACATTGGCGTTCCCCTAAGCTTTCTTTTCTTATTCCCAATTCCAACCTTGCTTGCGAATCCAAAATCCGCAATTTTGGCCGTTTTTTCAGTACCCACGAGTAGAATGTTGTGCGGTTTGATATCACCATGAACAAAACCCCTTCCATGAACAACCCTAAGCCCCAATAGAATTGATTTTGAGTACTTTTTTACCTCAAAATCCGGCAATCCTGATTTTTTACCAATCCGATGAGCTAAATTTCCACCAATAGCATATTCCAGCAATATATTATAGAGAATATTGTTATCTTCTTCAGTGACATCCGCTCCGAAACATCGAATAATTTGGGAACAATCTTGAAATTCGTTAAGGAATTCTCTCTCTTTCTGTAACGATTTGGAACAAGAAAACAGAGAAGATTTGACAGCGATGGAGAAATTGTTGTGTGTAGTTGCTAAAGTGACAATACCTTCAGCGCCTTTTCCAATAGTTCTTCCTCTGCTCCATCTAATGGAAGCCATTGAATCTATCTAATTTTTTGTTAGGTAATTGGGGTTTTTATATAGCTTTATAATAGGAACGGCGTGTTTTCCAGTTCTACCAAGGTTTATTGCGCCGACCGCGTTACTTCTAATTTTTTTCCTCTTTTTCTCCTAATACATAGTTTTAACTTTAGGCATCTTATGAACCACTTTTTTCCAAGAATAAGGCACAATTATTTTCTAGACTATGATTGAAATTTTAGACACATCAAAATTTAATGAGGGTCATATTACCGCTGAATTCATTTTTTTCGTATTTTTGTGCTGACGTGCTACCTTCAACCATCCAAGTTGGTTGTGTTTATACACACTCATCTGCCACGTGTGCAAATTTTTTATTTTTTTAAAAAAAATCTTATTTTCTTTATCTTGTTTTTAAATTAAGTTAATACACTTTTTTTTTTACCTTCATTCATTGTTTTTACTCTTTTATTTTTCTATTGATTTTATTTTCTCTGTCTTTCATTTTGATTTGATTTCAAATTTAATTCCAAATGTCTTGTATTTAAAATAAGTTAATTTTGAACGAATATCATAATAAGTGAAGAAAATCAAATAAAACATAATTAAAGAACACTTTAAAATTATGATTTTTTAAAAATACACATATTTTTTTTAAAATAATTAAAAGTGAAAAGATAATAAATTAATTAAAAAAAGTTTTGAAGTGAAAAGAAATTAAAATAAATATTTTACAAAGAAAGAAATAAAAATAATTTAATATATATAAGTTTTAATATCAATAAATACGTGTACGTAACTAATTGTAAAATTACCAATAAAAAAATGACATGTTTCCAATTTGTGCACTCAACACTTGCCTTCAAGAGAGTGTGCACACTCTCTATGCCATGTCAGTGTTTGTGGTGTATTTATTCCATTTTAAAATAGTTTAGGAGGGTAATAGGATCCTAGTTAAGTTTAGACGTGTCCCTAGAATTTCGGTCATAGTCTAAAGGATACTTGTGCCTTATCCCATTTTAATTCTATATTATCTTTATTTAGCGAAACACTCAATTTATACCGAGTTTGTCAACTCAAAACTCAAAGTTCCTCTCAAACATGAACATTATATCTTCAAATGATAATGTTATATTCTAGGTTTTGATGAATTAACAAACTAAGGTGCAAAGGGACATGATCCTCAGAACTCTCATGTTAAAGGTCAGGTCAATTGTGTGCAGCTGTAAAGATGTAGAAACTACAGTGATTGGTGGGCACTGCAATAGATGTGCAGAAAGGACACCAGTCCTCGACCAATGGCGTGTTAACTAGGTTTTTTGTCTCTCTTATAAAATGAACATGTTGACTAGATTAAACCTAGTTTTTGCAATCAAGAAAATACAAAAAAGCAAAAGCCATTCTCAAGTAGGAAGTCTTCTCACACATACAACGAGGGACCTGATTGAGTATTGCATCGTCTTCCCGTTGTTGTTTGAGTTTAGTGTCTTGTGCTCTCATATTTGTAGATCTATTCCTATAATATAAATGAGTGTAGATCATTTCATCTTTTGTTATTGTGAGTTGAGCTTGTGGTTAGAGTTAGTCAAGTGATATTTATAGTGAAGTCTATATTATCTAGAGGTAGTTGATATACTGGACAATAGAGTTATTATTTTGTGTCTTGTAATAGAGGAGTTACAAGGTGTGTAGGTTTAATCCGCCGTACGTACTTGAGTCTATATCGACGTATTGTTTGAAGTTGATGGAGTTTTGAGAAATTTTGTGTGACATGTCGTGTTTTTTTTTCTCTTTTGAGTAAAGAGATTTCCAAGTAAAGATTACTCTAATCATTTACTTAAATACTTCTATTACTAGTTTTGTCAATAGACCTGGTCTCTTAACTCATGATGGACTAGTTTTGAGCAAAGAGGTTTCTCATTCATTTATAGTACTTACTACTACTATCATATATCATAAATATTTTTATTAATTAGCATTGAAAAGAGTAACACAAAATTAAACATGAAAATGGATAATGCAGAGTTATTGAAAGATATGGTCCATGAGCTTCACAAATTCACCAAATTCAATTCTTCCATCTCTGTTTTCATCAAATGGCGCAATCATCCTCTGGCAATCCAACACCGATAATTCCAAGAACCCCATCTTCGAAATGACTTTATCTAATTCATTTGCATCAATGTATCCATCTCCATTTTCATCAAACACATCAAATGCTTCTTTAACTTCCTCCAAACTAGGCTCTGTTTCATCAAACGAATCGAAAACATCAACCAATTCTACCTCATCAATATTCTTATCCCCATTTTGGTTGCAAAAACTCATTAGTGTGTCCAATACTAACTCAACATCCTCCTCTAATAGCCCTTCAGTATTGACATTTGCCTTTGATGAAGTTTCAGCATTATCGGGCTTATTAAATGGAGTATTAAAAACGAAAAGAATGGCTCGAAATAACGAAGAAAATTCCTGAGATGTGATTACTAGGCAAAAAATCACATAACTTAATATGGTTGAATTAAAATGATTGAAAGCATCGCCTATCTTGTTGGCCTGAGTTGAAAATGAAAAAATCTTCTCCATGGACTAGTATTCGAATTTTTTTTTACCTTAAGAGTTATTAGATTAACAAGCCTTGAGTAATATCAAGTCATGAGATGAATGTAGAAATTTCAGTTCTATATAAAGAGACATTACAAATGAGTTCAATCTTGGTGGAAACTATGGGAAAAGAATGTTGAAAATGTTAATAAGTTTCCTACATAGAAAACAAATGGCATAATACATAAATTTACCCTTTAACTTGGTTTCAGCTCTCATTCATGTCCTCCATTATAGATGTGCATATATAGCCCCTTAAATTTGTATAAGATTGAACAAGTAGATACATGTGTCTTACATAGCGTCCTATGTGGCAATTCACATGCGTCTTACATGTAAGGGGGATAATACATATATTGGACCTTAAACTTGGCTTCAAATTTTAACTTTGACCTCCAACTTTCATAGTGCACAAA
>NW_006239939.1:18283-20125 GCF_000226075.1 Solanum tuberosum
AATTTGAAGCCAAGTTTAAGGTCCAATATATGTATTATGCCTACATGTAATATGTCAAGTACGACGCGTGTCTACTTGTTTAATTTTATACAAATTTAAGTATCTACTAATGCACACCCAAAACTAGAAGACATAACTACTAGCTAAAGCCAAACTAAATGATACATTTATGTATCATGCCAAAACAAATTGACAAGTTTTCTTGTTTACATTATTGTTGTTTGTGGGAGATGTACCATCAGTTGGCATATTTTCTTCCTCATAATTTACATCACTAGTACTACGCCTAAATAGGGCATAGACTAGACGTACAAGGAAAAAAGAGCAAAACGTGTTTACTCTGCCTAGATAAAACCTAACATTCCTTGCATGTACTTATTTGTATTGAGGTTTTTAATTTATTATTAATAATAACGTTAAACACTTTGTCTAGTAGTATAAATTTGAGGGGGGGAATTGAATATTACACGGAGAAATTAAGTGGAAAAAAGGAATTTTGAGGGAAACCAACATTGTGAAGAAGGCTTCGTTCTTACTTTAAGGGAAGGAAGTTTCACAGAAAATATTGGAGTTGCTTCCAAGTAAATACTTACCCGCCCTGCGAATATTTATATCAAATATATGATATTCTTAGAAAAACAGTCGAGACTAAAAAAAAAATTTAAATTTTTAAATAAAAAAAAAATATATACTCCCTCTGTCCCAATTTATATGACTTACTTTCCTTTTTAGTCAGTCCCAAAAAAGAATGACACATTTCTATTTTAAGTAACAATTTGCCTATAAAATGTCTTTTTTACCCTTAATGAAATGATTTACAACCACATAAATTTCTATCATTCATTTTGGACCACAAGTTTTAAAAGTCTTTCCATTTTTCTTAAAAGTTTGTGTCAAATCAAAGTACATCATATAAAATGGGACGGAGGGAGTACTATCAAATAATTTAATATTATCACGTAAGCTAAAAGATGTACAAAATTATAGGAAAAAAATGAGTTTGGAGGTAATAGGACCTTAGTTTAGTTAAGGTATCTCTGAGATTTCGATCATAATCTAGGGGGTACTTGTGCCAGTGCCTTATCCAAAAGTTAAATAATAATGTCAAAAAACACACTTAAACTATCATTTTTTTGCAAGTCTCGTATCTACACGGACTATTAGTTGTACCCTTTTTCTACATGAAATATCACTAGTTATGTATTAGAACACACTTCCAAACTGATTAAGCCAATTATAAGTTGTTCCCTTTTCCTATCCGAACTATGACCATTGAGGTATGTTTCAATACATAGATGGTGATAGTTAAGGTAGAAAAAGAAAATACCTAATTGTTGGAGTGTACAAACTCACGTAAAAAAAAGTGATAATTCTGATGTTTTTTTACTATTATCTCTGATCTAACTAGTAACGTTAAGGAACTATATGGAGATTAGAGATACTTACAACTTGTCAAGGTGAAAAGCAAGGTTGATGATTCTTCTATGTTGAGCCCATTTATCTGCTTCATAGTTCAAGATTCCTTCGTGTAGCAGCTTCGTGATTACAGGGGAAGGCATCTGGAAAATATTAGTACTCATTAGTGCAAATTAAAAACATGGCATAATATATAAATGGGATAATACATATATTTGACCTTAAACTTGACTTCAAATTTTAACTTTGACCTCCAACTTTCATAGTGCACAAACAAGCACTTTAACTATCCAATCTTTTAATAAATAAACACACGATTTTTGGAGCCAAGAGCGTGAAATGCAAACGCTGCCACGTGTATTAGCGAGCCACTCAATGGCTGCCAACTAATTAAACACTTTACACGTCCATTTTAGAACTAAAAAA
>NW_006239939.1:20651-24817 GCF_000226075.1 Solanum tuberosum
GCTCCAAAAATCGCGTGTTTATTTATTAAAAGGTTGGATAGTTAAAGTGTCTATTTGTGCACTTTGAAAGTTGGAGGTCAAAGTTAAAATTTGAAGCCAAGTTTAAGGTCCAATATATGTATTATGCCTATATAAATATAACCTTTAACTTGGTTTTATTTCACATTTATATACTTCAATTTTGGATGTACACAAGTAGACAGTTGAATTTGTATAAAGTTGAACAAGTAGACACACGAGTCCTACGTGGTATAATACACATAGGACATTACGCAGGATACAAATTGCCATGTAGGATGCCACAAAAGACAGTATGTTTATTTGTTCAACTTTATGCAAATTTAAGTGTCTACTTACGCACACTCAAAGATGAAGAACATAAATGTGAGTTAAGGCTAAGTCAAAAGACGTATTTATGTATTAAGCCTAACCTGTAAATATCTCACACAAACAAAGTTGCACAAAAATGTTTGTGATGTATACAGAATACATCTAACAACAAAGAAATGAGAAATCTTAATAGCTCAGTTATAGGTTAGGATTTGATTCCCCGCCTTATAATTTCGTCCTCATTTCCCCTTCCCCTAGCCGAAAAGTGTCATCGATCTCTAACAATTCAAGCATTCAGATGAATTAGTTGTATGTGAAACATGTTTACTTAAGTTCCGAACAAATCATCTTAGGTGATAGTACTACTGATAAGGTAAAAACTCGAAATCATGCTTGTGATTGATTGACATGCATATTGGATCTAATAATTTGGAACAATGGATAAGAGAACATCCAACCTTACAAACATGATTTCCAGGAACAAAAATCATCCCTAAACAATGGCCAAAAATATCCCTTAATTATACCTCAAACTTAAATTACATCCTTGTACTACATAAATTAATGAACAAAAATCATCCCTAAACTATCCTCAAAAATTGCTAACTTACATCCCTTTGTTAGATTCTGTCTAGAAACTAACAGCCTCAACCAAAAATTGCTACATCTGTTCTTCACCTTAGCCATGGATCAGTGCATGTGTTGCACCAAATTCAACCGGTCACAAAAATTTGTTACTTGATCAATAGAAAATTGGTAATTATTGAGCATATATTTTCTTGAGTGTTGCAAAGGATGCATTTATTAGAAGCGTTATAGGCTTGCATTAAAATGAATATTGATGGTACATGTTATTCAAAAAGCAAGTATGATGATTGGTGATTCGATGATCAAAATTTTGAGATAATTATATCTTATTGAAATGATACCCGCAAGAGTGGTTGAGTTGGTTGGACAGATGATCCCAAATGGGGGTCATAAGTTCAAAGTCCCCTACATGTTTGCTCAAACTCATCATATGAGACTTGCTTAGTATAGTTTACCTCTTCAGTGTGGTTTGCGGGCTATTACATTGAAGCGGGGGTTATCCTATACACACCTGAATCCTCCTGAAAGATAGTGACTACGAGCTTCTTTGTCAACAACAAAAAAATATCTATTTCAATGACATTACTATTAGATTAATTCCCTCTTTTATAACATGATTTGATCCATTCTACATCTTTTTGCCGATCATAAAATTATCGGTCAAGAAACATAATTTGTAAGACCCATCGAATTTAACGCATGCATTGGTCCATGGCTGAATTGAAGAACAGATGTAGCAGTTTTTGGTTGAGGCCGTTAGTTTCTTTGACAGATTCAAACATAGGGATGCAAGTAGCAACTTTTGATGATAGTTTAGGGATGTTTTTTGTTCATTATGTAGTATAAGAATGTAGTTTAAGTTTGAGGTATAAATGAGGGATGTTTTTGGCTATTTACTCTCTAGAGATTTACTTTGGAAAGACATTATTTGTTGATCTTTTTTTTTTTTTTTACTTTCTTCTTGGGTTTTGAACAGTGTCTGTAGATGATTTAGGTGACACAAATATGGCAACTGTGAACTTCGTCTGGAGTTTAACTAAGAGTTATTTCACCCTTGGGCTCATAGGCCTTACAGTCTCTGATTGTTATGCTAGTATTATTCCTGTTGGAGGCATTTCATTTTCAATGTCTCCCACATTTAATCCATATGATGACAGTGAGATCTTTATCTTATGGATTAAATGTGGGAGACATTGAAAATGAAATGCCACCAACAGGAACAATACTAGCATAACAATCAGTATTATGGTCTTAGACCTTTCATGGAACAGACTTGTTGGAGAAATTCCTGGTCCATTGTTGAGTTTGACATTTCTTGAGGTCTTAAACCTTTCGTACAATCATCTGGCTGGGCGAATTCCTATTGGGAAACAGTTCAATACATTTCCAAATGATTCGTATTGTGGAAATCCTGATTTATGTGGATTTCCACTGTCAAAAGAATGTGGAAAACAATAATGAATCACCACTTGAACACGATGATGATGATGATGATGGTGATGATTCATTTTTTATGGAGCGGGTTCACATGGGAAGCTGTTGTAATAGGTTATGGTTGTGGTATGATATTTGGATTGTTGATAGGAGGCCTAATGTTTCTATTGGAAAAACCAAAATGGTATGTGAACTTTGCTGAAGATATTGCTCAACAAATTGCTGCTAACAAGCGAACAAGGCAAAAGAAGAGACGTCAAAGACATGGTTTAAGAATGAATTAGCAATATTCCAGGTATGCATCAAAACTTATTGTTTTGTATCAGGAAGAACATTATTTCCTAATGACCTAAGTATTCAGAAACTCAGAAAAGTCATTAAGTCCTATAATCCTCAATTTGTCTGTGCAGAAAGGTTGCTGGAGAGTTGGACAAGTTTATGAGCAAGTTAGTGTTGATGTTCTGGCAAATCACAATGCATGCCCATGGTTGCCAAATATATAATAAGTTACAGTTAATTTCTATAGTTTTGTGGCAAATAATGAATTAGCTTTAGACATAGCAACCTCTATACTCTGTTTGGATGGTTGTTTTGTGTTGTATTTTTAGTTCGGCAATATGAATCCTCTATTATCTATATCTATCTCGCTCTATTTGGGACCATTTGATTCAAGAAAGAAAGCTAAACCCTACCAACAAAGCTCAATTCTTTTGCTGCAGTTGGGTGCTTTCTATTTTAATAAGGAAACATGTTTTAATTTGCCTCGGTGGCCTGTCAAGCACCCCAATACACAAAACATCTTGCATTAGTAGGTTTGAGAAATATCTCAATTCAAGAGATGTGATACGGGTAATCTAACTTAATACAGGTATTAATATATAGTTGCTTTCATGACTCAAAATTTTGTTATGAATACTATTCAAGCAGACTTGTCATGTCTTATAGTGTTTTTGTCATTACTTTTTCATTTTCATTATTTCTTTCTCTATACTTGTATACTACTTTGGACTCTCTTTTTTCCGTAGCTGAGGGTCTATAAAAAACAATATATATCTTTACCTCTAAGATAGAAGTAAAGTCTACATACACTTTACTCCCCTCAAAACCACTTTGAGAAATTACACTAGATATATAATTATCGTTAAAAGCCATTTCTTATACGGAAAAAGGTCAAATATACCCCTATACTATTGAAAATAGTTTAAATATACCCCTCGTTATACTTTCAGGCTAAATATACCCCTCCTGATATACTTTTGGGCTAAATATACCCTTATAACTAACAGAGGGACGTGTGAACGACTAGGATTAAAAGAACTATTCAATTTAAAATAGATCTAATTCGAATATAACCTGCCCTCCCCGCCCCAATAACCTGACCTAATCAATGATATCAACCCACCCAATATATCTTTCAAACAATGTACATTACAGACATTAGAACTTTTTCTACCATAGATGAAGGATTTTATGGTTCATGCCTAGCGAACACATGAGTCAACAAATTCTGTGGGATGATAACACTTATAGAGACCATTTTGGTTACTTATTTACTTGTATCACTGGAAATATACTGATTCGTCGTGGTGTTTGCTTGTCCATCCTCCTAATTAGGGGTGTACAAGTCAAACCGAACCAACGAACCAAATCAAACCGACTTGTGGTTTGGTTTGATTGGTTTGGCGGTTGAAAAAAAAAACCGACCACTCTTGGTTATATATATATATATATATATATAATTTAATTTTATTTATAGATAAAAAATATTATTTATAATCTACTTTGTTAATATATTTTTAGTTAGTTTATAGTTT
>NW_006239939.1:24903-25024 GCF_000226075.1 Solanum tuberosum
AAAAAACCCGCTGTAAATAAAGTAATTTTATTTTATTTATAGATAAAAATATTATTTATAATCTGCTTTGTTAATATATTTTTAGTTAGTTTATAGTTTTCAATGTTTATATATTTTATTT
>NW_006239939.1:26052-33639 GCF_000226075.1 Solanum tuberosum
AAAAATAAAAATTGTACTCAAGTGAATTTTACCGTCTTTACGAAAATTTCTATTCATTTAACATTTCTTAAGTTTAGCTTATCACAAAAGTAGGTGAAAATATATTTGATCTCTTTTTCAAACACCGTTAAGTTGTAAAAAACCGAAAGAACCGACTAAAACCGAAACCGAAAAAACCTTACTTTGCGTGGTTTGATTTGGTATTTAGATTTAATAAACCGACATAATTGGTTTAGGTTTTTTTTAATGAAAAACCAAACCAAACCAAACCGACCTATGTACACCCCTACTCCCAATAATACCCACACTAATTCTGTAGAAACCTGAAAGATAAATTGGGTGGGTCAATGTTATAGACTAGGTCGGGTTATATAATTGGGGCGGGGTGGGTTATATTCTTAAATTCAGCCTAATCCGCCTGTTGGATGGATACCCCTAGTTGCACCTATTTTTTGCTTTTTTTTTTTTAATGGTTGTGTTCGATACCCACATTGGAGTCCGGATTTACTAAATCCGGATTCATGCCAAGAAGTCCTACATTGGGGGTAAAACACTCCTAACAAATGCGACTCCATATCCAAGGAGATTCAAACCCGAGACCACTGATTAAGGATGAAGGAGTACTTACCACTCCACCACAACCCTTGTTGGTTACTCTTTGCTATTACTAGGTAATTTCATTGGAAGAAACTTTTTCTATGGTTGTTAAATGAGTTGGCAATTTTCTTTTTAGAAAGATAAACGCGTACACTTTAGAAAAAAATATTAAGATTATATTAGTGGTAGTAAAGTTTATGAAAAAAATAATATTAAAATTGTAGTAGTGGTAGTAAAGTTTTTGAAAAAAATATTAAAATTGTATTAGTGGTAGTAAAGTCGTGTGACTTAATAAAGGAGGAGCTTTTGTGTTCATTGACTTGGGTCAACAACAGTAATGCATTATTGATCACACTGTTATGTAAATAAATATGGAGTACAAGTTCCAGCTAGATAGTTAGATATATGCAATGGAGTACCAACAATTGATAATAGCTTTCTGCTTCTATTCACTTTTTGTGCAACAATCTCAGCTTACATATGCTGGGAAACATCTCTGTCCCCCCCCATGAAGCTGTTTATTTGCTTCAACTTAAGCAAGGCCTCACAGTTGATCCAAATGCTTATCGCAATGGTTGTGACAGCGAGGCCGAAGCCAAGACTTTGTCCTGGAATGCTACAAGAGATTGTTGTGAATGGGGTGGTGTTACTTGCAATGCATTTACAGGTCATGTCATAGGCCTCGATCTTTCTTCGAGCTGTCTTAGGGGAACCATCAATGCTAACAGCACCCTCAAAAAACTTGGTCATCTCCAAAGACTCAACCTTGCCTTCAACAAGTTGAGTGACTTTCCACTTGGAAATAGCATTAGTGAACTCAGTAGTATGACGCATCTCAATCTTTCACATTCTGGAAATATGATATGGGAGATGCAGATCCCAGCAGTATTATCAAACTTGTCTAAATTGGTTTCACTTGATCTCTCCTGGCATTTCACTGAATTCCAATTTGGTCTAACAACCTTCAGAAGTTTGCTTCACACTAAACCAATTTGGAGGTACTGTTGCTTGACAACGTGGACATTTTTGGGAACATAAGTGAGTTACCTAAGAACCTTTCTTCTTCCCTTAGGTACTTAAGTCTTCGAGGCACCGGCATGTTTGGGAACATAAGCGAGTCTCAGATTTTTCATCTACCAAACTTGCAAGTGCTGAGATTGGGAGATAATCCTTTATTAACAGACACTTTGCCAAATTTCCATCGGAATTTCAGTGGAAGTGTTTTAGAGTTGGACTTCTCTAATACTGGTATTTTTGGGAAGGTACCTGGTTCAATTGCTAATCTCCATTCTCTTTGGCGTTTGAACCTCTTAATTGCAATTTATCCGGCTCGATTCCAGAATCCCTTGGCGACCTCACTGCAATCAGAGAGTTGATACTTACAGGTAACAACTTTACTGGTAATGTTCCCTCAACTATCTCAAAATTAAGCAAACTCGTATATTTAGATCTCTCTTCCAACCATTTTCGAGGCTCGATTCCAGAATCTATTGGCAACCTCACTGCAATCACAGAGCTGGCACTTTCAGATAACAGCTTCACAGGAAATGTTCCCTCAACTATCCGAAAGCTGAACAAACTTAGCTACTTATCTCTCTCTTCCAATAATTTTGAAGGCTCGATTCCAGACATCTTTGCCAACTTTTCAGAGCTATCATTTTTAGATTTTGACACTAACAGTTTCACTGGCCCCCTCCCTTTTTCGATTGCAACCTTGACACGCCTTGAAAGTTTATACTTGCAAAACAATTCACTAACTGGACCACTTCCCTCTAATATAAGCGGATTTCAAGAGCTACAAATACTCGATTTGTCGTTTAATTGTTTCACTGGCGCAACACCCCCTTGGTTATTCCATCTTCCATCCTTGTTTTCTTTATATGTTCAACACAATCAATTAACCGGGAAATTGCCAAATGAGCTCATGAGTAATTATGTAGAATACTCTAACATTGATCTTTCATACAACAAGCTGCAAGGTGAAATTCCCGATTGGATGTTTTCTACAAGCATGGGTAGACTGGATCTCTCACATAACTTCCTCACAGGCTTTGAAAAACAAGTATGGCCCTCAGGGTCCTTACAATACCTTAATTTGGAGAACAATTTTCTTCAAGGGACTTTGCATCAATCCTTTTGTGACATGATTAACCTTGAATTCCTCATTTTGGCTCAGAACAATTTCAGTGGTTCAATCCCAGACTGTTTGGGTAACTCCAATAGCTTCATTTCTATTTTAGACTTACGAATGAACAATTTTCATGGAGAAATACCAAGATTCTTACCTACAGGGTTACAGTATCTTGGTTTATATGGCAATCAATTGAGGGGACAAGTCTCGCGATCCTTGGTTAACTGTACAAGCTTGGAAGCTCTTGATTTGGGGAACAACAAGTTAAATGACACGTTCCCCATATGGCTGGAGAAACTTCCAAACCTACAAGTTCTGATTCTTAAATCAAATCTCTTTCACGGTCCAATTGGTGATTTGGAGTCCGAGTTTCCATTTCCTGAGTTACGGATCTTTGACCTTTCCTGCAATGGGTTCACTGGAACTTTGCCATCTAATTTTTTCAAAAATTTTAGAGGTATGATGGATTTGGATGAAGAAAATACAGAAATTACTCAAGCTAGTAATAGGACTCACAGAGATTACCTGTACCACGTTAGTTTGGTGATAAAAGGTAATGAGTATGATATGGGAATCACGTCAATTATGACGAGTGTTGATTTATCAAGCAACAGGTTTGAAGGAGATATTCCAAATTCCATTGGAAATCTGAGCTCACTTGTGCTACTCAACCTGTCTCACAACAGCTTCCTTGGTCGTATTCCTGCAGAATTTGCACAATTGCAGCAGCTCGAATCATTAGATCTCTCAATGAACAGACTCATTGGAGAAATTCCAGGTCTATTATCGAGTTTGACATTTCTTGAGGTCTTAAACCTTTCCTACAATCATCTGGCTGGGCGCATTCCTATTGGGAAACAGTTCAATACATTTCCAAATGATTCGTGTTGTGGAAATCCTGATTTATGTGGATTTCCACTGTCAAAAGAATGTGGAAACAATAACGAGTCACCACTTGAACATGATGATGATGATGATTCATATTTTATGAGTGGGTTCACATGGGAAGCAGTGGTAATAGGTTATGGTTGTGGTATGATATTTGGATTGTTGATAGGAGGCCTCATGTTTCTATTCGAAAAACCAAAATGGTATGTGAACTTTGCTGAAGATATTGCTCAACACATTGCTGCTAACAAGCGAACAAGGCAAAAGAAGAGACGTGGTTTAAGAATGAATTAGCAATATAGCAGGTATGCATCAAAACAAAACTTTATGTCAATTTTTTATTTTTTCCTAAATATTCAGAAATTCAGAAAAGTCATTAAGTCCTTTAATACTCAATTTGTCACTGTAGAAAGGTTGCAGGAAAGTCGGACAAGTTTATCAGTGGATGCATCTGTTTCTTTACTTTATGACCATGGTTGCCAAATACATAATAAGTTACAGTTGATTTCTATAGTTTTGTGTCAAATAATAAGTTAGCTTTAGACACAGCAACCTCTTTACTCTGTTTGGATGGTTGTTTCATAATGTATCATATTATATTATATTATATTATATTGTGTTGTGTTGTATTGTTAGTTTAGCAATATGAATCCTCTGTTATCTATTGTCTGGTTCGCTCTATTTGGGACCATTTAATCTCGAAAAAAAAAGCTAAACCCTATCAACAAATTCAAATTAAGCCATACTGTGAAATTAAACCACTTAAATTTCCTCAAAATTAAACCACTCAGTGAAATTATACTATGTATATATAGAGCTGGGCATAAAATACCGAATTATCGAATCGAATAGAATCGAAATTTTTGGTCATTTGGTATTTGGTAATGCGGTATTTGGTATGGCATTCGAGAGTAAAATTTTAGAATTATGGTATTCGGGTTTGGGTTTGGTATGAGACATTGTACCATTTGGTATTCGGTATTTCCCGAATACCAAATTATTTACTTAATGAATGTCATATATCAACATATCCATTACTCATTAGTACAAGTCCAAAGAGAAAATTAAAAAATAAGCATGAATAATCCAAATACGTGTCTTTTAGTTGTATCAATTTGCTTTTCTTGATGTCTTCTTACTTGTTGATCTTCTATTAGATCGTGCGTTCACATAGAAAAATAGAAATGATTGAACAAATAGTATTAACTTTGTAATACAATTGGCTATAATTTCAATACGATATTATTGAATACCGTACCAAACCAAAGTTTAATTTAGTGTTTTCCGAATTACCAAATTAAAATTAAAATTTTTGATATTTGGTATACTTTTAACTACCAATTACCGAATTATCAAACCCGAACCGAATACTGAATACCCACCCCTACTTATATATTATTGCCAATTGTAGAGAACATTTTCCCCCAAATGATACAAGAGTTGGAAATTAAATTGAGAAAATTTAATAAATGACATATTTTAGATAGAATGTTACTAGTCTTAACAATATTTTCTAGTTTTCAATATATAGCTTAAATTTCTGACAATATCTAACAAATAATAAATTAATTAAAAACAAAAAATTTAAAATGAATTAAAATAATTCTTAATCGATTAAATAACAATATATTTTTCCTTAAATATAGTGTTTTATAAATGATAAAATATATCAATTCTTGATTTTCTCCAATTAGTTGGACATGATTGTTATCAATTTCTTAATTATTATCCTAATTAATAGTATCAATTTCCTATTTTAGTTTTTCTTTCCTCCTTCTTTCTACTATTTTTTTTTTTGTGAAAATTCATATTATTTTTTGTTTTTTAAAAAAACAAATTGAAAATCGTTTTCTAAAGAAAAAAATTAGTATTCATATTTCTTAAATTTGTTTTATTTTTGGAATTTCTCCTTAATATTCTCACACAATTTTCTCCCTTAATATATCCACATTATTTTTTATTTTTTTAACTTTTTCATACACGTTTCTTTTTCTTTCCTATTTATCTTCAATACAATTTTTGTGCTTTCATCCATGATTTTAAATTTACTTATTTTTTATATAAATTTTAAAAAGTAACATAATTTTTATTTTTATTTTCAGTATGAAGTATGGTAATGTTCATTCAATCTTGATTCAATAGGGAGATATATAATATGGAATCTTAATTAAAATTGGTATCGTAGTGTATGAAATTGGTATACAAATCGATATCACCTAAGTTGAACATCACAGTTCATAGATATCAGTTTGTATACATTGTTCATACAGTAAAATAGTTACTGACATATAAAATTTGGTAATCACCAGTTTGCAAATCAAGTTTCACAGACATTATATATATTCTACACATATATTACATATGTGAAACCACTTTATAAATCAAATTCATTCATTATATAATCTAAAGTATATCCCCTAAATTGAACATCACAATCTATAAATATTACTTATACCAATTATATACACTCCATTATATACCAAATCCTTTTGACTTGACAAAGAGTAGGCTCTTTTGGTATGGTGATCCACCAAATTCGCTCTTCGCTTAAAAATTTCTTCAGATCATCAAAAACCTTCATATTGATGTATAAAGATCAGTGGGTATATGTCTTTTCTTATATTATATCGTAACAAAAAGTCTACATGGGAGCTCTGTCCAGCAAAATACCAATACTCATTAATGGCTTGGCTGGTTATGAATTTGTAATTGTAATCTAATAGGAAAGGTTTTCCATCAAAGTCATATGACCTATTATCAGTTATCCATTTTAATTTGGTTGTCTTGTTATTTTTTAGTTCATTTAAAAAAGAATGTTTCTTTCAATTTTTTTATCAATTCTATAATTTCAACTTTTCACATGACATATTTAACATCACAAAATGAAAAGACATTTTGATACATTCTACGTATCTTTAGTTTAAGACCATAAAATTCAAAAGTTATCTTTATTTTTAAAAGTTATGTACAAAATCAAAACCAGACAAACAAATTAAAATGTCTCAGGGAGAAGCATTTTGCATGTGTTATGTTGCTGAGTTGCATGAGGCTGAACGATAACTCATTTTGTAAAACACCACACCCAAGAGAAAAATATGTATTTCCTTATGTTAAATAAATTTTAAATTTAGTAAGAATCGGATAAGTTGGGCTATGACTTAGTTTTTGGAAAATTTTGGCATATAGCCACTCAAAAATAACTTAATTATGCTCCGTAGCTATAGTTTGCTAATTACGATTCGTAGCTACATGAGAGAGACGAGCGAGAGAGGGCAGAGAGTGGAGAGAGTGAATTATATATGTATATCTGTCAAATTGTATCTATGGAACTGGTATACATATGTATTTGTATATTTGGTGAGCGGGATTGGGAAAGAGAGGAGAGAGGAGAGCGAGATTGGGAGAGAGATGAGAGAAGCGAGCGAGAGAGGCGAATTGTATATGTATATCTGTTAGATAATTCTTTATATGTTACTGGTATACATATGTATTTGTATATCTTGCGAGCGAGACTGGGAGAGGGAGGAGAGATGCGAGTGAGATTGGGAGAGGGGGGAGAGAGGCGAGCGAGATAGGATAATTATATTTGTGTATTTGTCATATAATTGTGTGTGTGTGTATATATGCATAATTTGTATTTGTATATGTATAAGTGACGTAATTACAACTAAAATTAATCTGTGAGTTGTAACTAATTCAAACTATAGCTATGTAAGTTAATTAACTAGTATACATATATTTGCTTATCCGCTTAATTTTCTGTGGTGGAAGCTCACCGGAAAATGGATCGGAAAGGTGGAGGAGATGGAGTTGTTTGGTGAGAAGAGAGGGGTGCGGCTGCTCTTCTTTGAGAGGAGGAAAGGAACAAAATTTAGGGTTTTCCCTTTTGAAAATTCTTACCTCCTAAAAAATAATTTACCCCCCCACCTTTAACTTAATAGACAAACTATTCTTTATATAGGGAGTTGAAA
>NW_006239940.1:0-3556 GCF_000226075.1 Solanum tuberosum
GTTTAATTCAGCGATTTTCATCCTAAAAGAGTTAGAACTTGATGTTCTTGAGTTGTGTTATTGAATTGTTGTCATTCTTGAACTTAAATGTGATTGATGGGTTTTCTTGAGACGTGTTAGCGATGTTAAGAGTTGTTTCGAGTTAGATTCTAGTGTACATGTTTTGGGTATCTGAATCTAAGAAAGTATTGAGAAAAGGAATCGATTTAAAACGATTTAGGATCAGAAAACGAGTTGATAAACTCGTCAGAAACACCTAGGGAGGGCCAAGCGCGTCGCGCCCCCATAGCGCCAGAAGGCCGGGGCGGCGCGCTTGCAATGCTCCCAAAGTGAGCCCCAGAAAGTTGGGGCCTGGCGCAGCGCTCCCCGGATGCGCCCGAATCATCGTTTTTCACCCAGTTTTTGTCATTCAGTCCGTTTAAGCCTTTCTAAAGTGTATTAACACTTCCTATTGATTCTAACTAATCCAAATGACTTCTAAACATCTAGAAATCATCTAGAAACATGATTTACAACCTTGAATCCATAACTTCAAATTCAAGGAAAGTTAAGAAACAAGTCTAGAAAGTTCTTAGAATCTTTTCAAGAAGTCTTTTGCAAATGCTTTTAACTTTGTTTTAAGACTTAAAGTTCAAGTTGACTAAAGAGTAAAGAGTAAACAGTAAAGCTTGAAGTTCATTTCTTCAAAAATATATGGGGATTATGTATTCCCAAAGGGTTTAAAATGTTTTCACATTTAAACAAGAAAGGAAACCTCGATTTCCGAAGAGCCTTCAGGCTTGTTTTCAGAAAAGAGTAATCGCTTTCTAAAATGAAGCAAGAGGGGAAACTTAGATTTCCAAGATAGACCTTGAGCTATGTTTTTGAGAACTAATCTCAAATCACAGAAGAAGTATGTTTTTAAACATAAGAGCTAATATTAAATTTTTGGGAGTAGTATTGAGCACCGATATGGAGGAGAGTTCAGACAACTCACAGCCCCCATAAACCATGTAGCCACCACGGGTAGAAAAGGGTCATACTTTTTTTAGATGATTCCTTTAGTGATATTTAGCATAGACTAGTGGATCCACTTAGTAGTTCAGGTTTTATACTCATGACAAGGTATAGGACGGCCCTGGCAGCGTGAGGCAAAACGTTGTATCATCACAATATCTCTTACATGATGGTTGTCGGTTAGAGAAACTCCCACATAAGTTATTGTATTCTGATATACATAGTTATTTGTATTTTTACATACATTTCAGAGTTATGTTGTATCCTTGCATACACACAGAGTTGGCATCATGTTTTTAAATAGCTTTTCTTTATATTGCACATGTTTTAAACTGCTTATATTGAAATGAGCTCAGCTATGTTGAGTTGAGTTGAGTTGAGCCAGGTAAGTTCTTCAGATTCCTTTCAAGCCTATGTTGTGTTTAGCATTACAACACGCATACTTGTACATTCATTGTACTAATGCCAGTTGGCCTGCATTGTCTTATGATGCAGATACATGTAACTAGGATCGGCATCCAGCGCACCATTGATCTAATTGAGCACCCCATAGTCAGTTGGTGAGCCTCTTTGCATTTCGGAGGACTCCTTTTTATTACTTTCAGTTTTATTACTAGTTCATTATGATGTTGTGGGGTTTGTCCCAACATCCATCTCAATTGTTTTAGAGGCTTCATAGATAGTCAGACAGTTAGTTATAAGTCTTTTAGCTTTGTATTTCAGGTGTTGTGCTATGAGACTTGAGTAGCCATTTTGGCTAGTTTGAATGCTTTCTTTAAAGACATTCTAAGATTTTTCATAGGCATCCAGCGCACCATTGATCCAATTGAGCACCCCATAGTCAGTTGGTGAGCCTCTTTGCATTTCGGAGGACTCCTTTTATTACTTTCAGTTTTATTACTAGTTCATTATGATGTTGTGGGGTTTGTCCCAACATCCATCTCAATTGTTTAGAGGCTTCATAGATAGTCAGACAGTTAGTTATAAGTCTTTTAGCTTTGTATTTCAGGTGTTGTGCTATGAGACTTGAGTAGCCATTTTGGCTAGTTTGAATGCTTTCTTTAAAGACATTCTAAGATTTTTCATACGTTCTTTATTTGAGGTTATTTCTGAAGTTTAAGTCTTCCGCTGAGTAAGTAAGCCAGGCTAAGGGTTTGCTTGGGACCAACAATGGTTCTCAAGTGCCAGTCACGTCCAGGGTGTAGGCTCGGGGTGTGACAAACTTGGTATAAGAGCACAGAGTTCAAGAGTCCTAGGGAGTCTATGAAGTCATGTCTGTAGAGTCCTAGTTATCGGTGTGAAGCGCGCCATATCTATAATTAGGGGGCTACAACAGTTAGGAAAATTTCTCACTTCTTTCACACTCATTTCATGCGTTAGAGTTTGATTTCTAAAAAGTTTCTTTCTAACTCGTGCTTGCGCGTAACCGATTGTGAGTTGGATTGTTTTGAGAGTGCTTTCATGGGGCGTTTCTTTCCCCGTGAGCTAAGAGAAGCAAAGAGATGGTTGCCCACATGAAGAGCAGGATGAGTTTATTCGTTGTTAGGTTACCTCGTCTGTTAGATAAGGAAAGTAAGGCAGCCATGCTAATAGGTGACATAGGCATAGCAAGGTTGATGATCCATGTGCAACAAGTTGATGAGGACAAGCTGAGGGATAGAGAAGGGTTTAAGAATAAGAGGGCTAAGACACCAGGGAATGAATCTGGGCAGCAAAAGAGTAATACGAACCGTTCTTCTTTCCAACATAAGCAGAAAGGACCTTCTCCATCATCTGTTGGTGCACCTGCACCAAGAAATAAATGTGAGTACAATAGTCAGAATTTCAGAGCTAGACCTGCACAGTCGCAAAGTAGTATGGCACAAGGGGGTACTAAGATTCCTGCATGTGCTAAGTATGGTAGGAACCACTCAAGGATGTGTCGTGATGTCTCCATTGGATGTTTCAAGTGTGGCCAGAATGGTCATTTTAGGCGAGAGTGTCCAAAGAACAAGCAAGGTAATGGTAATGGGGGCAATAGAGCCCAGTCTTCTTCAGTTGCCCCACCAGACAGAGTTGTATCTAGGGCAGCTACTTCAGGGGGTGGCGGAAGATCAAACTGTCTTTATGCCATTGCTAGTCGCCAAGAGCAAGAGGATTCGCTAGATGTTGTCACTGGTATGATCCAAGTCTTTGACTTTACTGTTTATGCTTTGCTAGACCCAAGAGCGAGTTTATCTTTTGTAACTCCATATGTTGCTATGAATTTTGATGTTATTCCTAAGCAACTTAGTGAACCATTCAGTGTTTCTACACCTGTTGGTAAGTCTATTCTAGCAAAGAGAGTCTATCGTGATTGTCCCATTTTCATCTATCACCAAAGTACCATGGTTGATCTAATTGAGTTAGACATGGCAGATTTTGATTTCATTCTTGGTATGGACTGGCTTCATGCCTGTTATGCCTCAATTGATTGTAGAACTCGAGTTTTCAAGTTTCAGTTTTCAAACGAGCCAGTCTTAGAGTGGAAAAGTAGTTTAGCAGTGCCTAAGGGTCATTTTATTTCGTACCTTAAGGCAAG
>NW_006239940.1:3839-7704 GCF_000226075.1 Solanum tuberosum
ATAAGGGCTTTATTCGACCAAGTGTCTCACCTTAGGACGCTCCGGTCTTGTTTGTGAAAAAGAAAAATGGTTCCCTTGGGATGTGTATAGATTACCGTCAGTTGAACAAGGTTACCATCAAGAACAAGTATCCTCTTCCAAGGATTGATGATCTTTTCAATCAGCTTCAGGGTGCTTCTTATTTTTCAAAAATCGACCTCAGATCAGGTTACCATCAGTTAAGAGTATGGGAATGCGATATTCCAAAGACAGCTTTCAGAACTCGTTATGGTCATTATGAGTTCTTGGTCATGTCGTTTGGTTTAACCAATGCACCTGCAGCGTTCATGGACCTTATGAATGAGTGTTCAAACTTCATTTAGATATGTTTGTTATCGTCTTCATTGATGACATACTAATCTATTCAAAGAATGAAGAAGACCATGCTAGTCATCTCAGAATAGTTCTTCAGACTTTGAAAGATAAGGAGTTATATGCTAAGTTCTCTAAATGTGAGTTTTGGCTTAAGTTCTGGAAGAGGGAATTAAAGTTTGATACTCAGAAAATTGAGGCAGTACAGAATTGGCATAGACCCACATCTCCAACTGATATTAGGGGTTTATTGGGTTTGGCTGGCTATTATAGAAGGTTTGTAGAGGGGTTCTTGTCCATTTCATCCCCTTTGACCAAGTTAACTCAGAAGACAGTTAAATTTCAATGGTCTGAAGCTTGTGAGAAAAGCTTTCAGGAATTGAAAAAGAGGTTGACTAATGCCCCAGTTTTGACCTTACCAGAAGGTACTCAAGGTTTTTGTGGTGTATTGTGAAGCATCTAGAGTTGGTTTTGGGTTGTGTGTTAATGCAGAATGACAAAGTTATAGCTTATGCCTCCAGACAGTTGAAAGTTCATGAGAAGAACTATCCAATCCATGACTTAGAGTTGGCTACCATAGTATTTGCTTTGAAGATATGGCGTCACTATTTGTATAGTGTTCATGTTGATGTATTCACTGATCACAAGAGCCTTCAATATGTGTTCACTCAGAAAGAGCTTAATCTCAGACAAATGAAGGTGGTTAGAATTACTCAAGTATTATGACATGAGTATTCTTTATCACCCAAGTAAGGCTAATGTTGTTGTTGATTCTTTAAGCAGGTTGTCTATGGGTAGTACCGCCCATGTTGAGGAAGAAAAGAGAGAGTTAGCGAAAGATGTGCATAGACTTGCACGATTAGGAGTCCGGCTAATGGATTCCACAGAAGGAAGAGTAGTGGTGATGAATGGGGCTGAATCAGCATTAGTGTCAGAAGTGAAAGAAAAGCAAGACCAAGATCCCATTTTGCTTGAGTTAAAGTACCATGTTCATAAGCAAAAAGTATTAGTTTTTGAACAAGTGGGAAATGGTGTATTGAGATATCAAGGTAGATTATGTGTACCAATGGTGGATGGACACCAAGAGAGGATCATGGAGGAAGCTCATAGCTCTAGATATTCTATTCATTCGGGTTCCACAAAGATGTATCGTGACTTGAGAGAGGTGTATTGGTGGAATAGTATGAAGAAGGGCATTGCAAAATTTGTTGCTAAGTGTCCAAATTGCCAACAAGTTAAAGTAGAGCATCAAAGGCCCGGTGGTTTGTCTCAGAATATAGATCTACTAGAATGGAAGTGGGATATGATTAATATGGACTTCATCACAGGTTTACCAAGGTCTCGCAGGTAGCATGATTTTATTTGGGTGATCGAATGACCAAATCAGCCCACTTTTTGCTGATAAAGACTACCCATTCAGAAGAGGATTATGCCAGGTTATATATTTAGGAGGTGGTAAGACTTCATGGAGTCCCTGTTTTGATTATATCAAATAGGGGTGTACAATTTACTGCACAGTTATGGAAGTCATTCCAAAAAGGCTTGGGTTCAAAGGTGAACTTAAGTACTGCATTTCATCCTCAGACAGATGGGCAAGCAGAGCACACTATTCAGACCTTAGAGGATATGTTGAGGGCCTGTGTGATTGATTTCAAAGGTAATTGGGATGATCACCTACCTTTTATCGAGTTTGCTTACAACAATAGCTACCACTCGAGCATCCAAATGACTCCTTATGAAGCTCTTTATGGAAGAAGATACAAATCTCCTATTGGATGGTTTGAAGTTGGGTTGATAGGACCAGATTTAGTTCATCAAGCTATGGAGAATGTGAAAGTGATTCAAGAGAGGTTGAAAACGGCACAGAGTCGTCAAAAATCCTACACCGATGTTAGGAGAAGGGAGTTAGAGTTCGAAGTGGATGATTGGGTCTACTTGAAAGTTTCACCCATGACGGGTGTTATGAGATTTGGTAAGAAGGGAAAGCTTAGTCCCCGGTATATTGGCCCTTACAGAATATCCAAGAGGGTTGGCAAAGTAGCTTATGAGTTAGAGCTACCACAAGAGTTAGCAGCAATTCATCCAGTATTTCACGTTTCCATGTTGAAGAAGTGCATGGGCGATCCTTCATTGATCATACCAACTGAAAAATATTGGGATCAAAGATAGCTTATCTTATGAGGAGATTCCTGTTCAGATTCTAGATCGCCAAGTTCGCAAGTTGAGAACAAAAGAGGTAGCATCAGTTAAAGTACTTTGGATGAACCAATTTGTTGAGGAAGCTACTTGAAAAGCTGAGGAGGATATGAAGAAGAGATATCCACATCTCTTCGAATTCGGAGAAAGTGCATACCAAGGTACTAATTTTCTTCTTAGTACTCTATAAATTTTGAGTAAGCATGTTGTTTGTTTGCATTTGCTTGTTGGGTGTTTGAACTTGATGTTACCACCCTTAGCCTAGTAAGAGTAATCTCATTCGAGGATGAATGTTCCCAAGGGGGAGATATTGTAACATCTCGCAATTTGAAGTAACTAGGAAGAAGCTAATAATTGGAAATAGTCATTTTTGGAAAGAATGGAAATCTGGAAATTTGTTTAAGTTAAGAAAAGTTGAGTTTTGGTCAACTTCAAATGGCCATAACTCCTAGCTGAGAATAATATAGGTGTACTTCCAGATATGGTTGGAAATCTCTTGGAATGATCTTTCCAACGCCGCCAAGTTTGCGCGATTCCGAGTTCATATGAGTAAGTTATGGCATTCGGAAGTTGAGTAGTTCGAATAAGGAAAGTCCAATCCGGATTTTGAAAGGGTAGTTTGGTCTTTTCCTTACCCAACTTAATGAATTTGTTTTAGGATTTTAATTGGGGTAAAGTCAGATTTTAGTCGGTTTTAGAAAAGTGAATTTCACGCTAGGGCTTGGAGAAAGGAGAAAAAAGGAGAAAGGAGAAGAACGTTCAAGATTCGTCGAGATTAGCTTGTGGATTTTGTCGGGGGTCATCCCTACAATGTATGTGAGATCACATAGCGTTGAGTCCATTCACCCACGTTTTAGCGATGTTAAGAGTTGTTTAGAGTTAGATTCTAGTGTACATGTATTGAGTATCTTAATCTAAGGAAGTATTGAGAAAAGGAATCGATTTAAAACGATTTAGGATCACAAAACGAGTTGAAAAACTAGTCAGACGCACCTGAGGAGGGCCAGGCGCGTCGCGCCCCCATAGCGCCCCCATAGCGCCAGGAGGCTGGGGCGGCACGGATGCAGTGAGCCCCAGAAAGTTGGGGCCTGGCGTGGTGCACCCCGGATGCCCCCGAATCATGGTTTTTCACCCAGTTTTTGTCATTCAATCCGTTTAAGCCTTTCTAAAGTGTATTAACACTTCCTATTGATTCTAACTACTCTAAATGACTTCTAAACATCTAGAAATCATCTAGAAACATGATTTACAACCTTGATTCCATAACTTCAAATTCAAGGAAAGTTAAGAGCCAAGTCTAGAAAGTTCTTAGAGTCTT
>NW_006239940.1:7808-12011 GCF_000226075.1 Solanum tuberosum
TAAAGAGTAAAGAGTAAAGAGTAAAGCTTGAAGTACGTTTCTTCAAAAGTATATGGGGACTATGTATTCCCCAAGGGTTTAAAATACTTTCACATTTAAACATGAAAGGAAACCTCGATTTCCAAAGAGCCTTCGGGCTAGTTTCAGAAAAGAGTAATCACTTTCTAAATGAAGTAAGAGGGGAAACTTTGATTTCCAAGATAGCCTTTGAGCTAAGTTTTTTAGCACTAATATCAAATCACAGAAGAAGTATGTTTTTAATCACAAGATCTAATATTATATTTTTGGGAGTAGTATTGAGCACCGATATGGGGGAGAGTTCAGACAACTCACAGCCCCATAAGCCATGTAACCATCATGGGTAGAAAAGGTTCATACTTTTTAGATGAATCCTTTTCGAATAGACTAGTGGATCCACTTAGTAGTTCAGACCCTCGGCAACGTATAGAACGGCCCTCGCAACGTGAGGCAAAATGATGTATCATCACAATAGCTCTTACGTGATGGTTGTCGGTTAGAGAAACTCTCACATAAGTCATTATATTCTTATAATCATAGTTATTTTGTACTTTTTACATACATTTCAGAGTTATGTTGTATCCTTGCATACACACAGAGTTGACATAATGTTTTAAATAGCTTTTCTTTATATTGCACTTGTTTTAAACTGCTTTATATTGAAATGAGTTCAGTTATGTTGAGTTGAGTTGAGCCAGGTAAGTTCTTCAGATTCCTTTCAAGCCTATGTTGTGTTTAGCATTACAACTCGCATACTCATACATTCAATGTACTGATGCTAGTTGGCCTGCATCGTCATATGATGACGATACAGGTAACTAGGATCGGCATCCAGCGCACTATTGATCCAGTTGAGCAACCCAGAGTCAGTTGGTGAGACTCCTTGCATTCCGAAGGACTCTTTTTTATTGCTTTCAGTTTTATTATCAGTTCATTAGGATGTTGTGGATTTGTCCCAACATCCATCTCAGTTGTTTTAGAGGCTTTATAGATAGTCAGACAGTTAGTTATGAGTCTTTTAGCTTTGTATTTCAGATGTTTTGCTATGAGACTTGAGTAACCATTTTGGCTAGTTTGAATGCTTTCTTTAAAGACATTCTAAGATTTTTCATAAGTTCTTTATTTGAGGTTATTTCTGAAATTTAAGTCTTCCGCTGAGTAAGTAAGTCAGGCCAAGGGTTCGCTTGGGACCAACAATTGGTCTCGAGTGCCAGCCACATCCAGGGTATAGGCTCGGGGAGTGACATTTACTTTATAGTCTTAGATGATTATTGTGGAACAAACAAGATTCACTTGCAAGTGCTGCTTTAATCAAAAGTTTCTCTTCTTCTCTTTTACATTCATTTATTTTCAGTAATTTAATTTACTATAATTAGTGTCATACACTAGTTATGAGCAGCGAAATTAATAACTAGGGTTAGGGAACTTAGGTTAGGGATGATGATCTTGAATCCTCTATGATAAAATATTCATTTATAAAGGGGTGATCATTGTGTATTAAATTCCTTTCATACTTAACTCTTTCTTTAAAGATGATTGACAATCATCCACAAATAAAATCGTCCATATATTCTAACCTGCTTGACCATAGAGGTACAAACTAGGAAAAAAAGTTCATTAACATGAATTTGGTGCTACCAACCACCATCTAATAACTTGAGACGAGAGGAGATAGCTAACTTGAGGATTTTAACGGATAAAAAATTAATTTGATACCTATATGCCTGAGAAGAACTTAGGGTGATAACCTCTTAATCGGGTTGAAAGGTTTTAGGAAAATAGATTTATCAAATTTGCACGGTGAACGCCAAATTGAATGAATAGTAAAGTATTTGTTGGAGTTCCTATATCTAAGAACAGTAACCTAGTTCGTCTTCTTTGTTGATAAAACTAAATCGTTGTAGCTAGATCATAGTTACAAATCTCAATTCTTCCATAAGAGTTACTTTCTTGTGTCTCAATAGCACATGATAAGCAATCTCTAGTACACTCTCTTTGGATTCTACCTCAACCTAGTTGGGTTACTATATTTTGGATAAACCATTTTAACCCCTTAAAAGGGTACAATTTGAGCGACATCAACCTAACACCTAAAAATATGTGTTGCTTGCATATCACATGTGTATGTGTGATAATTGTTCTTGAACTCTTATTTTATGCTCATGTCCACTTTTTCAAGAAGAAAGGAAAAAATCCTTTGAAGATGTTGTCTCTATTGAAAGAGTGTTCACTTCTAGAGTTTTAGATATAGAGATACATATGTCTACTATAATAAAATATTATATTGTTATATTATTATTTTTTTTTTTTTTTTTACTCTAGTGTGGAATAAGGTAGACGAAACCTCTACATACGATAATTTTCTTTTGATTTTAAATCAATAATGGTATGTTTACTACTTATGTAATTAAATCAAAGTTCAATCCTAGTGATTTTGGGCTTGAGCTAACTTGGTTTGTTATACTTTAAGGTCATTCGTACCTTTGTCAGTATTATATAAATTGTATCATGTTTACTTTTGACTCTACTAAATCTTAATGGGTAAATCACATAAATATGCTATATTAAAGAAATATTTACCATCTATGACAATATAATTTTTCTAACTAAATATAACAATTTTTTGGAATTAAGCAATTGTACAGTCGCTTGCCTCTTTCTCTACCCTTTTTCATCTTCCTTCGCTTTTTTTTTAATTTTTCTTCTTGTTTGTCTCTTTTTCTATCATTATTATCTTCCTCCTCTTTTTTTTAAAAAAATTATTCTTCTTCTTCTTTGAAATTTTCATATAAATAACTATCTTCAAATCAATTTTTTTCCCATATTTCATTATTTTTACCCAAAAATCCGACAGAAAAAAAATGGAAAGATGAAAATTTGTACAAAATCATATTTTCAAGCAAAAATTTCAAATATGTAAAATTATAGAAACAAGAGTTCACCATTAATGGTCATTATAAAGCTTCAAATTTTGAATTCATTATTTGAAATTTTACGAATTTGTGATTAGCTTGGATAGATTGTTCCTACAAATAATTGAGAATGTCGTTTGAAATTTATATCTCAATTTTAAGAGGGTTTGGTTAAGTTTATAATTGATTTTAGGAGAAATATTAGATTGAAACTCAAAAAAGGTGAAGTTTATGGAACTGTATGACAATTGTTTTAAAGTTGTATTAGATATGTTTCATAATTGTATTAAAATTATATTAAAATCATGAACAATACATTTATAATATACATAATACAAACTTCACTCTTTTTTAGTGATATCAACCAAAATAATTTAAGTAACACACTCGTAATACATTTATAATATTGGAACAATACATTTGTAATACATATTGCACACGCCGTTTTTTTTCTTAGTGATACAAATCAAAATAATTTATAAGATATATATAATACATGTTTTCTTCATGAATAGTACATTTATAATACATATTGCACACTTCACTCCTTTCTTAGTGATACCAACAAGAATAATTTAGGTAACACACTAATAATACCTTTATAAGACACCCACATTACATTTTAATACATATTGCAACCGTCACTCATTTTCTTAGTGATAAATTAAAATAATTTATAAGACACATATAATATAAGTTTTATTCATAAGCAATCCATTAATAATACATATTGCAACCATCACTTATTTTCTTAGTGATACAAATCAAATAATTTATAAGACACATATAATATAAGTTTTATTCATAAGCAATCCATTAATAATACATATTGCAACCATCACTTATTTTCTTAGTGATACAAATCAAATAATTTATAAGACACATATAATATAAGTTTTATTCATAAGCAATCCATTAATAATACATATTGCAACCATCACTTATTTTCTTAGTGATACAAATCAAATAATTTATAAGACACATATAATATAAGTTTTATTCATAAGCAATCCATTAATAATACATATTGCAACCATCACTTATTTTCTTAGTGATACAAATCAAATAATTTATAAGACACATATAATATAAGTTTTATTCATAAGCAATCCATTAATAATACATATTGCAACCATCACTTATTTTCTTAGTGATACAAATCAAATAATTTATAAGACACATATAATATAAGTTTTATTCATGAACAATACATTTCTAATACATATTGCTGTCTGGTGTTTCATTAGTTACATTTTTTATCCATGCTTAATTC
>NW_006239940.1:21305-21765 GCF_000226075.1 Solanum tuberosum
TTAGTGATACAAACCAAAATAATTTATAAGATCCATATAATACATGTTTTATTCATGAATAATACAAGTTTTATTCAGTCTATAGATTATTATCTTGTTTTTCATTAGTAATGTTTTTATTTATTTATTCTTAATTTTCTCTTCTAATTCAACTTTAATATTGTGTAATACACTTTTAATGCAAATTTAATTCATTTTGTACTTTATTAATTGTTACCATTAGATTACTTGTTTAATTCATTATTGATATAAGTTTAATTCACTCTATAGGTCACTGTCTGGTGTTTCATTAGTTACATTTTTTATCCATGCTTAATTCTCTCTTATAATTCAACTTTAATATTTATGTAATACACTTTTAATACAAATTAATTCATTTTACAGTTTATTGGTTGATTTGTTATGATTAAATTACTTGTTTAATTTATTATTGATACAAGTTTATTCAGTTTACAAATCT
>NW_006239940.1:21788-33594 GCF_000226075.1 Solanum tuberosum
TTTTTTATTCAAGTTTAATTCATTTGGCAGTTTATTATGTTTCTTCATTTGTTATGATTAGATTACTTTCTACTCTTTTGTTTGCGATTTGTTTGGATAGGTTGTTCCTACGAATAATTGAAAATATCTTCTGAAGTTTATAACTCAATTTCAAGAGGGTTTGGTTAAGTTTTGAATTGATTTTAGGAGAAATATTAGATTGAAACTTGAAAAGGATGAAGTTTACGGAACTATATCGCGTTTGTATTAAAGTTGTATTAGATATGTTTCATAATTATATTAAAATTGTATTAAAATCATGAATAATACATCCTACATTTATAATACATATTGCAAACTTCACTCCCTTTTTAATGATATCAACTAAAGTAATTTAGGTAATACACTAATAATACATGCACAATACATTTTAATACATATTGCAAACATCACTCACGTTCTTAGTGATACAAACCAAAAATAAGACACATATAATACATGTTTTATTCCTGAATAATATAAGTTTAATTCAGTTTATAGATCATTGTCTTGTCTTTCATAAGTTACGTTTTTCATTCATTATTGATTCTCTCTTCTAATTCAACTTTAATATTGTGTAATGCAATTTTAATGAAAATTTATTTTGCAGTTTTTTGGTTGATTTGATTACTTGTTTAATTCATTATTGATACAAGCTTAATTCACTCTGCATACCGTTGTCTGGTCTTTCATTATTTATGTTTTTTATGCATGCTTAATTCTCTTTTCTAATTCAACTTTAATACTAGTGTAATACACTTTTAATACAAGTTTAATTCATTTTGCATTTTATTGGTTGATTTGTTACAATTTGATTACTTGTTTAATTCATTATTGATACAAGTTTTATTTCAGTTTACAGATCATAGAATGCTCTTTCGTTTGCTATATTTTGCATTCATGTTTAATTCTCATCTAATTCAACTTTAATATGTGTGTAATACATTTTTAATTCAAGTGTAATTCATTTTGCAGTTTATTATATCTTTTCATTTGTTACGATTAGATTACTTGTCCAACTAATTATTGATACAAATTTTATTTTGTCTACGAATTATTGACTACTATACGAAAGAAAGCAAAGAGAGAAAGAAAGGGAGAAAGAACAATGTACAGAAAGAAAGAAATGGAGACATAAAGAAAGAAAGGAGAAAAAACAATGTACAGAAAGAAAGAAATGGAGAAAAAATAACGTACAGAAAGAAAGAAAGAAATGAAGAAAGAATAACAGAAAAAAGGAAAGGTATAAAGAGCGAGAAAGAGAGACAAATTTGAAAAGGCTAGAGACAAAAAAAAGAAAGAGGCGAGAACGAAAAATAAATATAATAAAATACATAGTATTGTTAGATATTGCTATAAATGATAATAATTAAAGAGTATATTTAAAATAAGTAATTATTTTTTAAAAGGGATCCACTCAAGTAATTAATCCAATCTTGATTATGTATATCTAAGGATAATTTAGGCCTTAGGAAAAGAGTAAATTTGGACTTTTTCCCTAATTAAGGAGACAAATGGAATTCACTAGAGTTTTATTAGCCAAGGCAAATACAAGACAATGTGCTAAAAGAATAAGTATGACCATATGAATAACCGAAAAGTATAATGGTTTATAAAATTAAGGCTCTTATCTTATTACGAACACTTTCTAGGTAGGTAATTTATGATAAAAATGTAATTTTATTGCTAATTATTAATCATCAAACTGATTCTCCTGAGAAAAAACTCTATATATAATGATTTTTTAAATTAATCCATGCTAAATTGGTAATATTTTGAAATTGCATACCTCTACTTTTTTCTATTTTTTCTTTTATATTTATAATTAATTATATTTTATTAAAAGTATACTTATTTAGATTATAACTTTTTGGTCAAATTTTGTAGTTCAAATTCTATCTGAATATTTTGTCATTTGTAGTTTTTTCCTATATAGATAAAGTTCACATTAAGACAGTTCACATTGTGCTAATTATTTATAGACCTCTTCTTAAGTCCTAATTTGTTACTTCCATCACAAAAAAAAATAAAAAATTATGGAGTTTAAATCAAAAAAATATCAATGTTACAAGCAAATGCAAACCACAAGAACAACTCAACAATGCAAGATTCCTTTTTCTTTAATTCAAAGATCAAAATTTCTTGTGTTATAAATTCAAAAATAATCAAAATACATAATCTAAACAAAATTCAAATGAATTCCTTTATTGAAATTTATGAACTCGTGTTCTATTAGATACATTAAATAAATGATATGAAACACGAAAGTTTAATCAGAAAAACGTCAAAAGAAAATTAAATAATCACTTAACCAAAAAAAGTTCTTTCAGCTCGCATCACTCTTTATACATACATTATAAAATAACTAATTTGATTGATTTATCTTGTTATTATTTTTTTCAATCCTAACTCTATTTAGAATTTGTTTTTATTTTTTTAGGGGTTTGGAGGCCAGTGATAATTCCTTCTTGGGAGAAGGAATTTTGCTTAAAGAATAGTTCATTCAAATCATGAAAAAATTTACTTGCGTTACAAGGAAAATACTCGTTTTTATTATGAAATACTAAATTGGGATGATTCAGCTGGTGAAAAAGCATTTTATGATGACTAAAAATAAATTTTATGCTTGAGTTTCGTAATTTGCCTTTTGATTAATTTGGAGTCTGTCAAATCCTGATCTCTACATCGATGAAATCGATTGGAATCCAAAAATCGATTCAAATTTACTTGAAGAGCTAGAATTCACGTTATTGATGAAAAAGAAAGGAATTAATTTGGTTCAAGTCAGGACGCTAATTGAGGAAATCGTTCCTTCTGGTTGGGATGTTGATGACGATGTTTATAAAAATGGTTTAACTGGTCTCATTGTGGGTGATCATAGCAAGTCTGGAGAAGGTGTTAAAGTTTCACCCCATGACAGACAGAGACGGAGCTAAGTGGAGGTTTATGAGATTGGATGAATTCAGTAGTTTTTTTAAAATTCGTATTAGAAAATTAAATAAATATATAGGTCTAATAATTTATGAAGTCCTTAACAAAATCGAATGATGGTTTAATGATAAGGAATGGGTCGTGGAAATGGCTTTCCGCACTAGTGTTGTGAATTCGTTAGAATGTAATTTATGGCTTTAAACGTGAATTGTGAAATGATCAAGTTTGTGTTCTTTTTTATTTCTACTTTATGCAAATATGATTTATTTTTTTTCAAATTATATTAACAAGTAACATGATTTAATTTTATATAAATTATAGTAACATAGATCTAGTTCAAAAGTATGCTATTTTTCTCTTAAAATTCGATTAGGTCTCAATCTAATCCATCTCTACATTGTATTTTACTTTTTACTATTTTATCATCAAATTGCAAACCTTGGAATGATTTTAATTTTTTTTTCCTATTTTATCATCAAATGTCAAACCTTGGAATGATTTTAATTTTTTTTTCTATAAAAAGAAGTAAAATGAATCATACTAACAAAAGTTGTTTCACATAAATCCAAATGTTTATTGTTTCCCAAATGTTCGAAAGTGTCTTTGAAAGTTAAAATGTTGCAAACAAATGATTACTTAATAGATATTTTTATAATATTTTGAAAATTTCTTGCAAAACTTTGTTCCTCAATTCAGGAGAACTCTATGAAGTATTGAATCAATTTGGTAACAATTGGACGATCTAATTATGAATTTGATCACATGACTGGATAGATAAGACGTTAAGGAACCCGTACAACTTTACGAAATTGAATTCGGGCGAGTAGAACTCCCAGAATTGATCTTAGCATGAACGGGTAGTTTTTAAGTGTCGTTGGCTGAAGGTGTGTTGTGAAATGGGAGTTTGGAATTCTTAAATCAATTCACTGGTCTCGTGCAAGCCGCTAAGGCAGGATTATTCCAGCTAGGGCGGGGCCGCTGTAGCGAGGTGAGTACCGCTTTGACGGGACAATCACGACTTAAAGTCAAAAATAAACTTCAAAATCATTTTATTCTGCTATTTTCGAACTTGAGAGCTAAGGAACGAACCCAGGGATTTGCTTGTCAGTTTTCCACCATTCTTAAGGCTAAAGGTAAGATTTTCACTCTTCGAATCCATTTTTCGATCCATAGAACATAATATAATGGATAATTTTCAATGGGAGAGGATTTTGATCCGGAAATTATGGTGGAAAAAGCCCGAATCTGTGTATGAGGATCATGGGTTTGATCTAGGGTTGATAGAATTATTGGTAATTCGGGTAATTAAACATTGTTTATTGATTCTCGTATTGTATTGATTGTTTGTAAACCAAGAACAAGCGAAACGAATTCGGAAAGGGAAGAATCAAGTTTCTTCGGGGATTCAAGCTTGTTTCGAGGTAGGTGATGGTTGTGATTTCATGTTGTGTGATGTATGTTTGTTCTTGCTTCATTATAATACTTGTATGTATGTGAATGTTGCATTATTGATCACACTAATTGTAAATGAAGATAGATGAATGATGAATGCCATGAATCATGAATTGATTGTATGATTATAAGAATGTACTTTGTGATTGTGATTGTGGATTGTTGAATGGATCGGGTGTTGCGTTCTGACACACTAACTTGGATCGATTGCCACGTTCCGGTATAATTATGGGATCGGTTGCCACGTTCAGGCATAATCATTGGTTCAGGCATAATCATTGGATCGGGTACCACGTTCTGGTATGCTAACAGTTTAGGTTCCATGAGAGGACCATTGACTTGACATAACTGTATAATTGAGAATTATGTGAAATGCTCTGTTGTTCTTAATGTTGTTGATATAGTATATATTCAGTGTATGCATGTTATTATATTGTTGTAATGACTTATGTATGTTGCATTTATTGGGATAGCCGCGTGATCCTACCAGTACATTGTGGTTGTGTACTGATACTGCACTTGCTCTTTCTTTGTTGAGTACATGGCATCTTTCGGTGGCTATTGACATACCTCACTTAGAAGATCATTGATCGTTCGAATTCAAGGGTGAGCCAGTTCTTTCGGGCTGCCATGAGTTCTCTTTCAGTCAATGACCACATTTTGGACTTAGACTAGTTCTTTAGTTAGTCTTATGTTTAGTTTGGGGTTGTATCCCTTCTTGTTTAGACTTATGGTTGAACTTTAGATGTTTTGGTACATTGACTTTCAGGTTCTAGGTGTATTTTCCGCATTTGTTTAGTTGTTAGACTTTTGTTTTGGAGTTTATGGGAACTCCCTATTTTTCTTTCCTTAGCATTTAACTTCCTTCCGTAACTTAAATACCTTAGTATTTGATTTAGTTGGTTGGCTAATTAGTATTAATGGTTCTCCCACCGCAGGGTTAGTGTGGGTGTCAATCACGATGGTCTGGGTCGTGACAGAAATCTTCCCCATATCGGTGCTCAATACTACTCCAAAAATATCTAATTCAATGCTAAAGTAACAATTCTCTCTAGGTTGTGATAAGTTCTTGAAAGGGCCTCTTAAAGAGATAATTGCTCAAGTAAAAATACTCTCTCTAGATTTTTCGATGTGTAAAGTTTTGTGTGTATATTTCTTTTACATGTAGAAATTATTAATGAAAGAAACATGTTATGAAAGTAATATAAATTGTTTAACATATAGATATCTACAGATAAAAAGAAAAAGCGTCACTTAAAAAAGTTAGTAACCTACACAAATAAATGACAAAAAAATAATGAAAAAGAGATATGGATGAGTTTCACTAAAGTGATTTCAAGTCACAAAGTTAGATATATGATATTATGAAAATGAAGTATATACAAAAATTGAAATTTATACTCTTTTGGATGGTTATTATGTATTATTTCATAATGCATCATATAATGTTCAAATATCAGATGGTTGGGTAATAAAAAAAGACACAAAATTTGTTGTATCATATTATGAATTTAAAATGAATTATAAAGTGCTCGAGAATATTCTAAAGTTGTTTATATAAGTTAAATTGCATTAGAATTTTCTATTACTATATTCTTTCACTTGTCATAAGTTACAAGTATATTTTACGAGTTTAGCAACGCTCTAGAACACACATAACTAACTTAAAATTTTAAATGGAGGTGCTTAAATTTTTTTATTTGTTAAATATGAGTTAGACAGTAAGTATCTTCATATTGTTAATAATAGTGGAATGCCTTTATTAAGCATGACTTTATTAGGAAATATACATAATTGAACAAGAGCAAATTTAGAAGAAATACAAATACAATAAAAAAAAATATTTACCTCAGAAATTATCATCAATTTACATATTAACAACTAAAACATATGTTACAAAAGAATGACACAATAATTTTTTTTTCAATAATCCAATAACATAAATCTAACTAAAAAATATGCCGTTTGCAGTTACTATCTTTACACGTTGACTGCCAATACAATGAACCAAAAAGAGAAATTTAATTAATATGAAATGATTTTTGTTCAAATCTACCAAATAAGGAAACATCATAAATATTTCTACTTTTTTGTCATTTGAGTTCATTTTCAACTGATACTATGATGATTTTATCACTATAAATACATCTTTAGAAGAGAAACACAACACCACATTTTCTTACATTCTCAAAACAGAAGCTTAGCCATGAGAAGACCTAATGGCCGAAGAAGAGTTGAAATGGCGAGGATGCCAATCAAAGCAATTTACAAGTAACATTCTCAAAACGACGCGATGGAGTCTTTAAAAAGGCAACTGAGCTCTCCACTTTGTGTGGTGCTGATGTTGTCGTTGTAGTTTTTTCTCCTAGCAATAAACCATATTCATGTGGACACCCTTCTGTTGAGTCTATTATGAATAGATTTTTGGGGGAAAATCCTCCAACTGATACTGATGCTCCTAACCCCATCGTTATTGCTCATCAAAATGCAAATACTGATGAGATCAATAGGAAGCTAAACAGATTGGAGATTTCACTCGAAAGAGAAAAAAAACATGGAGAAGCACTTCAAGCATCGAGGAAAGAACTTCCAATTGAAAAACTCAGTTCCTTTGACCTTAAAAATATGTGCAAGGCCTTGGAAGCTGCAAATGAAGAAATTGAAAGAGTAGTGAGCATAAAAAAGGAGCGTGGTTTTGAATTTCCATATCAAACCATTGGAAGTGCATTTGCTCCTCTAAGAGTTACAGAATATTCTTCGTCTGATTCCGATGAAGGGCCATCTGGATCCAATGAATAGAATTTTCTTGCTTTAATTAAAATTCAAGCACTTAATTTGATACTTATAGAGTTAAGTTTGTCATATTAATGATTATGTTTATTCTATCTTTGATTTAATTTATCTTTCAGTATGTTTATCATGGAATGAAATGTGTTTTTATTTAGTATTTTCTTCGTTTCAATTTCTTTTCTTGTTTTTTTTGTCCTTCTAAAAGGAATGTTTTTCTTTGTACTCTTAGTTTTAATTTTCACTTTCCATGTTTAAGAACATAAGAATAAAAGAGAACCTTGATGCATTTTACATATCTTCAATTTCAGATTACAAGATTCAAAAATCTTTTTTATTTCATTAATTATGTGCCAAGAAAAAATTAGATGAATAAATTAAACTGAAGGGGGTATGTGGTAATTTATAATTTATAAAATGTCACTACACATACGATCTAGTATTATATTTTTATAAAAAGTAAAAATCAATAAATATATCATAACACTTTAATTCAAACAAAGAATTAAAAGATCCGTAAATCTTCAAATTCTTGCATTCTTAATGTATGTAATTATGAGTTCTCAATTGAAATAGTCTTAATGTAAGAATCCTTTTGATTTGATTAGATTTCTTCCTTCTCATTGCTGCAAAATAAAGGGGATATATCAATTCATTGAATATACGAGTATGTAATTGTAACGATCCGAACCGTCGTTATTTAGGAAAAGCAAAATTTGGGAAATTTCTGGGCCGCTGTCCCGCTAGGGCGGCAGCGCCACAGCGGGGTAAGCTGGAGCCAGAGCGGGATAGGCGAGACATAATGTAAATAACGTGAAATCTTATTTTCTCCTTCTTCTAAAAATACCTAATTTAGACGTAAACCACCCTAGAAACCCCCAAAAACCTACTCTAAGCTTGGGAAGGAAGGAGAAGGGAATTTCTAGCTTAAGGAACGCGGTGGATGGCAGACTTTCGTTCAAGATCACCAACACAAAGTCTGGAAACAAGAATCGAAGCCAAGAACTCCGTGCAGTTGCTTGGCTCCCAGGTAGGCTAGGTTTTATTAATTGAGTAATTATAAATCTGTGCCCACTGTGTAGTATAATGATAATCAATGGTAGGATTCATGCGTAGGCCTTCGTGCACCGAGCAAAAGATGATTAAATCATAGGAAGAAGCCTTAGATGATGAACTAGGGATGAGTATGGTCGAATTATTGTTAGGTGATGTATGTCAGTGTATACTTGTAGGTGATGGTTGTGATTCTATGATTGTGTGATGTATGTTTATGCTTGCTTCACTATGATATATGTAGGTATGCGAGTGTTGCATTATTGATCACACTTGTTGTAAATGAAGATAGATGAATGATGAATGCCATGAATCATGACTTGATTGTATGATTATGAGAATGTACTTTGTGATTGTGGCTTGTTGAATGGATCGGGTGTTGTGTTCCGACACACTAACTTGGATCGGTTGCCACGTTCCGGCATAAATATGAGATTGGTTGCCACATTCCGACATAATCATTGAATCAGGTACCACGTTTCGGTATGCTAACAGTTTGGGTTTGGATTCCATGAGAGGACTAATGACTTGACATAATTGTATACCTTGAAATTGTGAAGTTGTATGTAGTTCTTAATGGTATTGACATTGCATTTCTCCTAAAGGGTAAATGATTATGATGACCTCTATATGTTTGTTCTATTATGTTGATTTAACTCGTTACATATCTCCTTGTTGAATGAATCGGGAAGGCCAAGGGTTCAAGGGTCGTAATAATTGAGAGTAAAGGGATGTCCGCGTGTTGCAAGGGTGAAAAGTGGAGGTAGCGTACGTGATGTGAATACTTAGGTAGATTTCACCTTGGATGAAGGGATTTGTGGTTAGTAGTTAGGAAGTGTGATATAACGTACCATGTGGCAAGGGTTGGGTAATGAAAAAAAGAAAGTAAGGGTATGTCGTGGGTGGTTAGTCGGAATGCTTGTAGTTGTATTGTGGACTTTCTATGCGTTAGAATGGTTAGGATATAATCAAGAACCTGGTAAATAAGTGGTCTGAGAAGATGGTTAGTAGTGAGGGTACTAGTGTAATCCTGAGGTATTCAAGAGAGGGTGAAGGTGGAGAAGCGAGTGGTTATTGCGTGTTCTTTCTAGTTGATTTCTTATGTTATGTGGTGGGCGTCGGGTTGACTGATAATGTCTACCAGTACGTGTGGTTTTATACTGATACTACTCTTGTTATTCCTTTTTGGCGTAGTCTGGATGCAGGATTGGTGATGTTCCATTAGGTGAAGACAAAAAAATTGTCCAGCAGCTTCTATCTTTCCTTTCGCATGGTGGGAGTTGTGTCTTTTATTTAGTATGTCCAGTTGTACTCTTAGTAGCTCTTGTACCTGTTTAGACTAGATCCTTAGGGGTGTTAGTTCCTTTACAAGACTTAAACGAATTTGAGTTAAAGGTTCTTTTTATAAAATTTTGCTAGTATAATTATTTCCGCTTATTTAGCATTCCGCATGTTTTAACTATTGGGATATGAGGGTTCTCCTACTTAGGTGGTAGTATGTAGGTGCCCGCACGGCCCGGTAGATTGGATCGTGACAAAGAATTATACAAAATTGCAAAATAATACATATTTCTAGCATGCATGCAATATTTGTGTAAAATACTACCAATAATACTCGTTAGATTATCAAAAAATGAAAAAAAATAAAAAAATATAGGAAAACATCACATTGATATATAAAACTATTACCAACTTAAAGATATTAAGAAGTATACGATTTTTACCACATTATGAGATATATCACATGAATAAAATAGAATAAAAACATATGAACTTTTAGTGAATAAATTCTTTTAGTAGTAAGCATTTTCTAATAATATCAACAACATCAACAACAAAAAGAACAATAATGTTATCAAATAACATTATTATCCAATAAATGATACACTTTAAATATGTATAAATAATATTTTTTTAACAATATCTGAAAAATGAAAATAAAGATTCAAATTTAGTGAATTCACGCACCAATCATCCTGCTAAAAATAAAAAAATAAACATATTATCATTAAAAATTCACATACAAAGAAGATGGAGAAAAATTAAATCATCAAAAGAATTTATGTATAGATACTCTATATTCTACGGTTAGATTAGATTTTGAAGATAATTTTCCTTATCAAAATATTTTTGAAAAATTAAAATTTTAAAATAGAAAAGTGGAGATAAAATAGGAACAGTTAAAAATTCTTCATTATTATTTTTTGTGTTACATTTTTACCAAAATATATATATTAAAATTGTTACATTTTAATCTTTTGAAATTTTGATATCTGAGACGTAAAGTTATCTGCGTATAATTATTGTTTAACACAATATAATTGTTATATTTTTATTTTGTTTTATTTTTACAAAATAATCAATAAGCAAATATAAATTTACTAAATAAAGACGAAAAATGATATTAACTATTAAAAATATATATTTAATGTAACGTAATTATTTAAAAATATTGTAATTATTTATTTTGTGATTTTTTATTTTTTATTTAGTTTATAATAACTACTGATAAAATAAAAGGTTATCAACACAGTTTATATAGCAGTATAATGATGACTGAGGAGTTATAAAACTATCCTTTTCATTAGTGGATAGTTTTATATAAAAGGCTTTTATAAAAAACAAACAAATATTAATTTTACAAATCAGAATTATAACTGTTAAGCGTAATGCATGCATATTTTTCTTCGAATTCAGGATAATAATTTTAAAACTTATGAGTATTTTAGATCATCTGGCACAACAACAACAACAACAATAATAATAAAAAAAAAAAAAAAAAGAACTTCAATAAAGCAAAACACCATATCAAGAATGAGTCAAGTTAAATAAATGAGAGAGAAAAAACTATATCTTCTTCTTTTTTGGGTAAAAACTATACTTTGTATTATACCCAATCAAAACAAATATAAGAAATCAAATAATGGATTCAATTTCACATATTAAATGACACTCAAATCCTAATGACCTATTCTCAATATAATTTAAAAGTCACTAACAAATTCAAGACCTCGCAAACTTGGTAACTGTTTTTGTCCCTTTAGAAAGAATGTGCTTAGGTAATTTACATTTTTTGTTGCTTTGTTTGAAATCCGAATATCATTATGCATTTGTTTAAACATTTGATTAAATAGATATTTTATGTTATATTTGATTCAGGTGCCAACGTCTTTTATCAAAAATTTCTTTCAGGCTTGGCTTCTTCTCTATTGTAATTTTACTACTAGACCTTCTTTCCAATGTCAAATTCTTCTCGACGGGCTTCTATTTTGCCTTAAGAAAAATAAAAATATTAAAAGATTATTGAAATAAGAAACAAAAATTAAATAAATTCCTATGGCAATCTATATATATCTTCAAACAAAGTAAAAAGAGAAAATGTTGTTCATCCTTTTATAGTGTGAGGTAGGGGTGTACAAAATCGAACCAAACCGCAAATCGAGTCAAACCGAGAAAAAAACCCGACTAGTGGTTGGTTTGACTTGGTTTGTTATTGGAAAAAAAAACCCGACTACATTTGGGTTGGTTTGGTTTTAACTAAAAAAAATCAACCCGAGACCAAACC
>NW_006239941.1:0-2981 GCF_000226075.1 Solanum tuberosum
TTAGATCTTTTACTTACTCATAATTTTTACCCTTTTTTCCCCGAGTATGGCTTTTAGACTTAACTTAGTTGTTCTATAACATTCAAAAATTACCTGCTTCACTAATCACCTTTTCTGTCGAGTCGCTAAATATGTAAATATTTTACATGTATTTCGGGAACAGCTTCTACCTCCATGAGGTAGGGGTAAGGTCTCGTACACTCTACCCTCCCCATGCTCCCTGTACCCCACCTGTGGGATTACACCGGGTATGTTGTTGTTGTTGTAATGACTGGATATTCAAGCTAAATGTAAATAGTTTGCTAACTGTACAAACAATGAGCAATTTATAAAATGTTCTTTTTCCTTATTGTTGGTGAGAGAAAAGCTGTAATTATCTCTTTTTATTTGTGTAGTGTATTATTGAATATCACCTTATAAGGTAAGGATAAGTTTTGCATACACACTTCCCTTCTCAGACCCCACTAGGAATATTGTTGTTTTAGTATTATTGAATATGAGAACGTACCCAATTATTTCCTTTTCTAGAGAAGTTTTTATTTCCTTGCTTCTATGAACAAATGTTCCGAAGGTTTGTCACTGCAGCTTCTATCAATTATTAAGTAAAGCTTTGTGTATTGCAGCTAAGCAGCTGGAACAACATATTTTGCTTTCTGGAGATGCGGAAGGTGTAATAATTTTGTGGGAGTATTCTCTTGTGGATGCGAAGGTAGTCATTTGCTTGTTCCAACATTCTCTTGTTACCCTACACTGATTCCCTCAACCCCCAATAGGAAAGAATGATACACTAAAAAATGTTTCATTTTCTTGGATTGAGAGAGAAAAAGATAGTTTGAGATGGTAAGCCAGTATCCTTGAAACTTATCACCAAGACAATAGAATGGACAGTTAAAATAGCTACAATTTGTTTTCTGATTTTCTTATTATTCTTCTTAAAGGTGTATTTGCCTCTTTACCTTTCTCATCAAAAAAATGTATTCGTCTCTTTACCTTTTTCATCAAAAACATGTATTTGCCTTTAAGTCCTTCATATTTTCTTGTCTTAAAAACACAATTTATTAGCATCTCTTTTCTCTGAGTCCTGAATTTTCTTTCGTCTTCCTTGAGTGGGTAAAAGAAGGCATTTAGGTGTAGTCTTTGCTTGAGAATTTAAAGAAACAACACTTGATTAATGTTCAATTACAGCCAGTTCTCCTGCTTGACTAATTATATTTTTGCCGATAGTGAAGATATGTCTTACAAGTGCCACAAGCCCACAAAAAAGGTGTTACCTGCATCACGGCGATCATGGTGTCTCAGCAAGAAGCTGTTTTTGTCATCTGCATCCTCTGATGGCACTGTGAATGTATGAAGTGTTTTTTTCATGCTCTTTGATCTCATTAACTCGCTTCATGTACATTTCGTTGTTGTCGTGCTGGCAGTTCGGGGATCGATGAACTGGGAAGAGATTGGCTGCACTTAGAAATCCTTGAAGTCAATATCTTGAACTAGTTCTTATGGAGTTTCACCATATATAAAGCATGATTACTGTCAGTTTTATGTACATAATTTTGCTCCAAGAATGCTGTGATGCATCACTTGTTGGTCTTCTTTGAGTGATAAATGGTTGTCCAAAAGCTACAAACAATGTATTTGTCATTTGATAAAGTCAATCTTGGCATGACCTTCTTTCATCCCTTGTCATGAAATTTTTTACTTTCATGTGCTAGTGTGTGTGCATTTTGTTTAATAATGGTGGTATCCAGAAGCAACCTATGCAAACCTCGATTATTTCACCGGGTACCTGTTACCTCCCACCAACATAGGTATTGGGCAACTGTGCCATTGGTGGTTAGGCAGATGGGAAGTAATCACCTATCATATCATATATATATATATATAAAAGAGAACCTTAGATCCGCCTACATGGCGCTACCACAAACAAGGATTTCCTTTTAGTTGTTGTAACTTTTATGAAGAGTTGCAACTTTTATGAAGAGTTGTAACTTTTATGAAAAGTTGAGACTTTTATGAAGAGTTGCGACTTTAATGAAGAGTTGTGATTTTTTATGAAAGGTTGTGTCCTTTCCGAAGGGTTGTAACTTTTTCAAAGAATTGTGACCTTTCTGATAAGACACAATAAGCATTTGTTCACACTACCCTTTATTGTTTATAAATAGAGGAATTTCCTCTCATTTTAAAATAACGAAAATTTTGAACTTCTTCTACTTTTGGAAAATTAAATATTTGTGTATTTTGCTCTTGTTGAATGATTCACTGACACCATTGTTTTTGTATTAATACACTGGTGAATAGAATTGTTCTATCATGAGAGGATGTATTCCTTTAAACCTCGAGTACTAGAGATGAATAATTTCCTTAAGGGGACACTGTGCATTTAGTGGGTTCGATTTTTCCATTCTGTTCCATTCTATTGTTACAGATCTTGGTATGTTTTTTACCATCATTAATTTATGCTTATATTATTAATTGTTATTTTTTAGTATATGCTTCAAACATTGTTGTTAGTATTCAAGCAAGTTTTCTTTACTGGAATTGTTGAAGGTACAATAAAAAAAGCCCTTACAAATCTCTAATTTCTTCATCAACAACGTCATCCCTTCACATACAAGGACGAGATTTTGTGTTATTTAGAAAATTCTGTGAGAGTTAATAACTTAGCATGCCCATATTATTTGGTTTTTATGTTGTTGTTATCTATTTTTACTAAATTTTATCAGTGGATATTATGAGTACTTTAAGGATTGAAAGTTGATTAATTTTTTGAGGTATGCTATTTCAAAACATGTGAAATTTTCTGGTTAGAATGATTTGTTATCATCATTGGATATATCATAGTTTACTCCGTTTAATGTATTTTTTTTCTCGCTGTTTTGTTGTCTCCTTAAAATTGTATTGATTATTTTTCGTTTGGTATGTATATGATCTCACTTGGACAAACCTTTCGTCCTTTTAATGTTTTTCTTTTTTTCCTTCTCATT
>NW_006239941.1:3315-6510 GCF_000226075.1 Solanum tuberosum
TAGTTTAATAAAGAATGAATTTCTAAAAAGGGTCAACAATATTATTTTGCTGTTGTTTCAAATTTATTTTTCTCCTTCTATATATTTTGTTAGAGTAACATAGTAATAATAACGAAAAGTGGTGAACGTTTGACCTCCGAGAAGTAGATTGTCTCTAAAAAAATGTATTTATGTTGTTGTGGTGTACATTTTTAACGGTCTTAACTTATTTATAACTAATATTGATTATCGAAAACTTTCACCTAATTTTTTTCACAAGGAGTTATTCTAACCATAAAACTATCAGATTCTATATTTTTCATGTACAAAAAATAGAAAAAATGATGTTTAATCGCTACATAAAAACATCACTCTGTTTTAACAAGACAATTATATCATCACATATCTTATGATAAATTATGTAAAAGATAAAAATTATTAGATGTGAAGATATTTTTAATCATTCATTATATATTTACAATTTTTGAGATATGTGATAATGTTAAATCATTTAATTTTTGTTGAAATGTTCTTAAAACCTGCTAAAATTTACTCTTTTTTTTCTTTTCTTATAACACTCGATTATTGGAAAGGTTGTTCAAAATCTTAGAAATATATTCGTGCGGGTAAATTACCTAGTATATATATAAAAGAGAACCTTAGGTCCGCCTACGTGGCGCTACTACAAACCAGAATTTCCTTTTAATTTATTTATTTTCAAAATTAGCCTTCCCCTTTCATAAAAAGTTGTGACTTTTATGAAAAGTTGCGATTTTAAGGAAAAGTTGTGACTTTAATGAAAAATTGCGACTTTTATGAAAAATTGTGACTTTTATGAAAAGTTGCGACTTTAATGAAGACTTGCGCTTTTATGAAAAGTTGTGACTTTTATGTAAGGTTGTGACATTTCTGAAGGGTTGCAACTTTTTCAAATAGTTATAACCTTTCTGATAAGGCACAATAAACATTTGTTCACACTATCCTTTGTTATCTATAAATAGAGGAATTTCCTCTCATTTTAAAACAACTAAAATTCTGAACCTCTTCTTCTTCTTCTTCTTCTTCACAATTAAATATTTGTGTACTTTGCTCCTGTTGAGTGGCTCACTGAGACCATTTCTTATGTTACAGATCCTGATATGTTTTTTTACAGTCATTAATTTATATTTATGTTATTAAAGATAAATGATACTCCCTCTATTTCATATTAATTGAATTTTTGAGGCATTTTTTATTTTTCAAATTAACTTAATTGTTTAATCTTCAAGACTATTTTTAAAATATTCTTCCAATTTTACCCTTAATTTGGATTTTCAATGTGACGACTTCAATAAAATTTAATGAATGTTTAGTTATTTTAATTATAAATTTGACATTAATAAGGGTAAAAATGGAAAACTACGTTCAATTTATGTCTTAATGTACTTTTCTTAAAGGGTGTAAAACACCTCAAAAATTCAATTAATATGGAATGGAGGGAGTAAGATATAATAATTTACATTTTCCTTTACATTATTAATGTTTGTTACTACGTAATCTTGTATGTAAGATAATATAGTGTTTTAGTTTTAATGACGGATAGATTTTAAGTATTATTTTATAAATTCCATGATATTCAATTCCTGCGCGAAGCGTGAATAATTTTACTAGTTATAAGATAATTCGGGATTATTTATTTGTGTTGCTGACCCTCCACGTGTCCTTTTCGGTTAGGGTTAGAGGCAGTCAAATGTATAGCCCCATGGTTAGTTACGACTGAAAACTTAAACGGATGATACATTTAAACTATTTCTCGAAGTAAAAGAGCAAAAGTGACCCTTTTTCGTAGATAATTATGCAAAAGATTAACATTTTCAAATCTATATCTGTATAACTTTATAAAAGCAGGGGTAGAAGCACAACTTATTATTAGGTTGCCAATTAGCAGTTTTAGGACAATGCTCTAACAATAAAGGAACAACATAATTATTCGATTTATAAATAAATACATACAAAATAAACAAAATGTGCAGTAAATCTTACAAAGAGAAGCCTGGTATTTAAGTGGAGAAGGGTATAGGGGCGGGCTCATTATCCATCGAGTTTAGAAGGCTGTGATAGGCCCAAAGGGTGGATCACTGATGGATTTCTCGGTTATCAAAAAAAATAAAATGTTACAAACTTATTCTAAAAGAAATTTGAAACACAGCTCTGTTATGATCATCAAATCCAAATTGTTTGTGTTCTCATATCCATTAAAGCAATTCCCTTGGCCAGTAAATCTAATCACTTGTCACGAACTCATTCTTCCTTGTTAATGCTCTTTCCTCTATCACACGATAAATATCTTCATCTAATTTAGCTCTTCTCAACGCTCTCTCTTTAGACTGCTGCAAAACCTCAGCACACGTTGAGGCAGCAGCGAGCAATCCAGGAACATCCAATACACACAACATTTATTGGATAGCGTTAGAAACTTACATAAACTTTATATATCATAAAAAATTCATAATATAACATTTTCAAATCTTTAGCTTCTTGAAGTTGTTGGAAAAACAAATACGCTTCATATTGAGCATTAAATAGTTAGAATAAACTAAAAAAGATTAGTGTAGATCTTAGCTTGAATACCTGAAGTTCTGAAATCGAATCCTTCTTTATTGGTAACTTGTCTAGAAACGATTATCTCTCTTCTGTAGTTCCTTTGACTTTGCCGCTTCTTTCTCCTTCGCATGATAATTTTGTGTTCCAGTTCTTCAATGATTCTTGCAAGCCATTTCATATTTCCAGTTGAGATCATGAAATATATTATGGATATCCAATACATAGTCCACTGCCATAGCCCATCAGAGCAGCTTTCCAAAAATCATTGAGAAATTCAGAATTCCTTTCTTGATCAGCTAGCGCAGATACTGTATTATTTGTCTCCGACACAGGATCATTGCCACAACCTTTTGAAATGGGGAATCCACGTAATCCATCATTACCTTCATATGAATTGCCCTCAAAGGTACGAAATTGAGGTCCTTGAGGGATGCATCCTTGCAGATAATTGTGGGAGAGATTTTAAGAATTCAAGAGACGTAAGAGAAGCAAGTTGTTGTGGTATCTCTCCCGAAAGATGGTTAAACGAAAGGTCCAGTGATTCCACCATGGATAAGCTTCCAAATGATGGTGGTATAGGACCTTGCAATCCATTATGAGATAAATTCAGTTCCCGAATCGCAATGAGATCTC
>NW_006239941.1:9635-29555 GCF_000226075.1 Solanum tuberosum
GCATAGTTCATCTAGATGAAGTTCCTCACACAAGTATGCATGATGTTGTTGGACTTGATATCATGGTGACGCCCGTAATCATGTATTGAATCAACATGTGATGTTGGTAATAACAATGATATTGTTATTGATGATCCTCCTACTCATGACGTTGTGGACGAATCAAATATCCCGCTCAGGAGGTCCACAAGGCAGCGGGTTCCTTCATCTCGTTATTTACCCAATGAGTATGTATTACTCACTGATGGGGGAGAACCTGAATGTTATGAGGAGGCCATGGAAGATGAGCACAAGGATCAATGGATTGAAGCCATGCAAGATGAGATGAAGTCTCTACTTGAGAACCACACTTATGAGTTGGTAAAAATTCCCAAGGGCATGAGAGCTTTGAAGAACAAATGGGTGTTCAAAGTTAAAGTTGAAGAACACAACTTGAAGCCAAGGTACAAAGCTAGATTGGTTGTAAAGGGATTTGGTCAAAGGAAGGGTATTGACTTTAACGAGATATTTTCTCCTGTTGTGAAAATGTCCTCGATTCGTACAGTTCTGGGTTTGACTGCTAGTCTTAATTTAGAGATTGAGCAGATGGATGTGAAGACGGCTTTCCTTCACGGTGACCTAGAAGAAGAAATTTATATGGAACAACCCGAGGGCTTCAAAGTAGAAGGTAAAGAAAATTTTGTGTGAAAACTCAAAAAGAGTCTTTATGGCCTAAAGCAAGCTCCTAGACAGTGGTACAAGAAATTTGAATCTGTTGATGGGGGAGCAAGGCTATAAGAAGACTTCTTTAGATCACTGTGTATTTGTACAAAAATTTTCTGACAATGATTTTATCATCCTCTTGTTGTATGTGGATGATATGTTGATTGTAGGCAAGAATACTTCCAAGATTGACGAGTTGAAGAAAGAATTGCGTAAGTCTTTTGCTATGAAAGACTTGGGTCATGCCAAGCAAATTTTAGGCATGAGAATTACTCGGCTTAGAGATGAAAGGAAGATTTATTTGTCACAGAAGAAGTACATTGAACGTGTACTAGAGCGCTTCAATATGAAGAATGCTAAGCCTGTTAGCACACCTTTTGCTGGTCATATGAAGTTGAGCAAAAAGATGTGTCATACAGTTAGGGTGGAAAAAGAGAGCATGGCCAAAGTTCCATATTCCTCCGTCGTCGGAAGTCTAATGTATGCAATGGTATGCACTAGACCTGATATTGCTCACGCAGTTGGTGTTGTTAGCAGATTTCTCGACAATCCGGGAAAAGAGCATTGGGAAGCTGTGAAGTGGATACTCAGGTATCTTAAAGGAAGCTCAAATGAATGCTTGTGTTTTGGAACAACAGATCCAATCTTGAAGGGCTATACAGATGCTGATATGGCAGGTGACCTTGATAACAGAAAATTCACTACTGGATATTTGTTTACTTTTTCAGGGGGAGCTATATCATGGCAGTCGAAGTTGCAGAAGTGTGTTGCACTATCTACAACTGAAGCTGAGTATATTGCGGCTACTGAAGCCGGCAAGGAGATGATATGGCTAAAACGATTTCTTCAAGAACTTGAATTGCAACAGATGGAGTATGTTGTCTATTGTGACAGTCAGAGTGCAATAGACTTGAGCAAGAACTCCATGTACCATGCAAGGACAAAACACATCGACGTCAGATATCATTGGATTCGTGAGGAAGTGGAAAGTGAATCATTTCACGTCAAAAAGATCCACACAAGTGAAAATCCTGCAGATATGCTGACCAAGACGATACCGAAAGACAAGTTCGAGTTATGCAAAGAACTTGTGGGTATGAGCTCTCTCTAAAGAAGATGAAGATACCTCCTTCCAGTGAATGGGACTGGAGGGGGAGATTTGTGGGGTCCAGTCCCACTCGGTGGATGTTGAAAAAATGTTGTTGATTTCTTCTATAAAAGGAGCTTGTTAGCTCATTTGAAATCACACCAATTCACAGAGAGTAAAATATTTAGAGAGCTGTGAGGTTTCCATAGACTATATACGAAAATAGTTTGTGAAGAAAAATAGAGTGTGAGCGATATTTTAGTAAGGTGGAAATCAAAAGAGTGTTATTCCTTTTGAGTGTGTAGTAGTCACTTTGAGTATTGTATTCGTGACTATACAGTGTAAAATTCCTTACTATAGTGATATCAGTTGCTCCTCTTGGCTCGTGGTTTTTCCCTTATTTAGAAGGGTTTCCACGTAAAATTCTTGGTGTCATTATTTTCCCATTTTATTTCCATTACTTTTACCATATATATTTTTGTGCTTGTCCGTGTTTTCCCAACAATGGAAAATGTGTCATTGAGGTGATTATCTCCCAGATCAAGAACTTGCAACTTTTTGCAATTGGACAACGACCGAGGGATTCTCCCCTCTAGTTCATTGCCATGCAAGTTGAGACTTTTAAGTGCACTTCCAATGCTAAAATTTGTTGGAAGAGTCCCAGAAAGTTTGTTATTCTGCATATCGAAAACCTGGAGGCCACTGATAATATTGCCAAAACATTGTGGAATTGCACCCCCCAGATTATGTCTGCCCAAATCTAGTATTTGCAGTGATGTTAAATTGGAAATAGAAGACAAGTTATTCAAATTCCCCAATGAAGAAGGAATAAAACCACTAAGAAAGTTCCTACCCAAAGCTAGAATAGTAAGAGACCTTAGGTGACCTATCTCTCGAGGAATAGAGCCAGAAAAGTGATTATCAGAAAGATACAAATAAGACAAGTTGCTCAAATTCCCCAATGATGCAGGAATAGATCCATTAAGAGAGTTATAATCCAAAGATAGCATAGTAAGAGACCTTAGGTAACCTATTTCTCGAAGAATAGAGCCAGAAGTTGATTTTGATAAAGCAACAGAAAGGACAAGTTGTTCAAATTCCCCAATGAAGCTGGAATAGAACCAGTAAGAAAGTTCCTACCCAAAGATAGCTTAGTAAGAGACCTTAGGTAACCTATTTCTTCAGGAATAGAGCCATTTAAATGGTTTTCAAATATACGGAGGATCCGAAGCTTGGCTAGTGAACCGATTTGTGGTGGGATTGTTCCTGAAAACTGATTGATGTTCAAGTCAAGAAAAACAAGATTAGTGAGCTTTCCAATCTCAGGTGGAATGGTACCTGAGAAATTGTTCATGCTAAGATTAAGATTCTCAAGAAAAGGGAGAGATGAAAACGGAAAAGCATAGAGTGTACCAACGACACTGGAATTTGTAATAGTCAACGTGTTTACCCTACCATTAAAGCATACAACTCCATACCAGTCCTCACATGCATTAGAACTTGGTGTCCATGAAGCCAATAAGGAATTATTCTGGTTCTTGAAAGTTTCTTTCCATTTCAAGAGGGCAATTGCTTCCTCAGTGGAAGCAATTGCAACTGTAAAGAGGTAGAAAAGAGTGAAAAACTGAAGCGAAGAGAATGTTTTGCTAGAAACCATCATCATATTTTGAGTTTATTGTTTCAGATTCATAGGATTTGATATTGTACGTAACTTATACTAATTAAAGATCAACGGGAAACGCGTTTTCTCCAAATTTGCTAATTTGGCTGCTATCAGAGAAAAAAATGTTCTCAAGTCAATTTTTGGATTGTTTTGTGTTTAGAGGTCTAATTCAGCCAAGGACTTAGTCAAAGTGGCCAAAATAGTTTTGTTATGAGACATCGGTCATGATCACTTTTAATGTATGATACAAACATGTCTGATTATCAATTCTTATCTCTAAAGTAGTGGATCATATCCAATAATTTTCAGTTATAGATCAATAAAACTCTTGACTACATTATCTCTAATTCATGTAGTAGATGTCAAGAGTTGATTTTTCACATAATCACTCAACTATTCGAAACGTCGCTTTTCTTTGTTTTGTTACATAAGAATTACTTAATTATTGTCATTTCACATATAAAATCACTTAATCAATTCAAGTTATATTTTCGGTAGATAATAATGGTGTGGAATTATTTTCAAGATTTTTAAAAAATGAAAAACCAACAATTCTCCTTCAGCCTATGACTTAGTCAAAGTGGCCATAATAATTTTGTTATTACATATTAATACAGAAATGTCTGGTTCTCTTTTTCATCTTTAAAGTAATGGACTATAGTCAACAATTCTACGTCTTAAAGCCAATAAATTTCTGCTTTACAATCAGAGGTATGTCCAGATCTTGTTTCTGATGACTGTTCTTGAAAGTGCATAGTGTGTGTTCATGAGATACACTTTTTTTTGCGATTTTAGAGCTTGTATAACTTTTCATATATATCACACTACCTTTACTTATGGTTCTTCACATGATATCACATCAACAGGAAACGCGTTTTCTCCAAATTTGCTAATTTGTCTGCTATCAGATTTTTTTTTTGTCATTCTCAAGTCAAATTTTGGGTTTTTTTGTGTTAGAGGTCTAATCAGCCAAGGACTTGATCAAAGTGGCCAAAATAGGTTTGTTATCGCACATTAATCATGACCACTTTTAGGGCCCGTTTGGCCATGCGATATGATATCATGATATGGAATCAAGAGATGAAATTGAAGTTTTGTTTGGACATGCGATATGAAATTTTCGTGTTGTATAGTTTCTCATAAACATAAAAATCCCATAAGTTGTAAAACTATTAAAATAACCCGAATTGTTTATTCAATCTTATCAAATAAATAAAAATTTATAAAATTGCATAATAAATTATTACAAAGCTATTTGTTCTCCACTTAAGTAATTGTTTCATCCAACCTAACTTTCACTTCATCAATATATTGGAGTAAATGAAAAGAACACCTTTCACGGGTTCTTCAAGATTTTATGATTGAGTATAAATAATTATGCCTTTAAGCCTATCCAACCTAACTTTCATATCAATTTATTAGAGTAAATGAAGAGAAGATCTTTCACTCCATGTTCAAATAGATATAACTATAGTTGTAATAAATGCAAAATGGTACAAGTAATAAAATTAAGTGTTGGAGTAAATGAACAGAACAAATTTGTTACTCAACAATTGGTTGGTGTGAGTTAAAGTGACTATATGTTGGTGAGATTTGAGAATAATAAATTTTATGTCGGTGAAAATAATAAATTTTAAAAAGTAATGATGTGATTACAAATTTTGTTTACATATGAAATAAATGGTTAGTAGATATAAATGCGGGGTTGTTTTTAACAAAATATTGAATCTATTTTTCCAACCTCCAAAAGTCCGCGGGGTTGTTTTAACAAAATATAAACTCGTGGATCAATTTTTGTATTAAAATATCTCAAATCATGATATGGAATTCCCATATAATTCATATCATGGTTTTGGAGAATATGGAATCACATCTCATTATATGGAATCATGAGATGGAATCAGCGTAAAATCGCATGTCCAAAAGTTGATTCCATCTCACGATACCATATCGTGATACGATATCGCATGATCAAACGACTACTAAGTGTTTGATACAAATATGTTTGGTTCTCCATTCTCATCTCTACATTAGTGGACCATATCCAACAATTCTCAGTCTTATATGTTACGATGATTCGTAATGTCTTCTCTCCATATGTTGCAAATTTGTGTTGTTTGTTTTTTCTTTGAGAAAATGTTGTCATTTTTCAATCTGTCTTAGCCGTGTTGAGAAGGGTGTTTTATTTTTATGGGACCTGCTAGATATTGATGTCTGATGATGTGGAACTTTTGAAAAATGAATAGCCAAATAAATGAAGAGACAAGATAATTAAGAGATAATGGTCAAAATTAAATTTGAATTATCACTTTTTTTGCGCGTTTTGCTTTTGAATAATAAGTTATTTATTTTCCCTACTTGAACTATCATCGTCTCAATTTGAAACACAAATTATTCACAAACAACTAAGACTTATGGGTTTCGAGGAGTGAACGTAATTTTATAGTAAGTGGCCTGTCAATGAAATGTGTAAAAATTATGTTACATCTCTCAATTTGAAATAGCTAAGAAGAAGCTTAGAACTGGAAATATTCATTTTTGGGAATAAAGAAAAAATCTGGAAAATTGTTCAAGTTAGGAAAAGTGGGTTTTTGGTCAACTTTAAACGGCCATAACTCCCAGATCAGGATGATTTAGGTGTACTTTAAGATATGGTTGGAAATCTCTTGGAATGATCTTTCCAACACCGCCAAGTTTGCACGATTCCGAGTTCGTATGAGGAAGTTATGTCCTTTGGAAGTTGGGCTGTTGGAATAAGGAAAGTAAAAAACCGAATTTTTAAGGGTAGGTGGTCTTTTCCTTACCCAGCTTAATTAATTCATTTTTGGTAATATTATTAGGGTCTAAACTGATAGGATTCAGTTTACGCTTTTGAAAAATAGAATTGGGATTTTTGGAGAAGGAACACAAGAGAAAAGAGAAGAGGAAAAAGCAAGATTCGTTGTCTTCGTAAGGAATTGATTGCGGATTTCTTCAAGAATTTGATCCTACAAGGTATGTGAGTCTCTCATAGCGTTGGGTTCGTTCACCCACGCGCCAAACATGTTATTTCAGCGTGAATTCGTCCTAAAAGAGTTTGAAAGTTGATGTTTTGATGTGTATTCTTGAAATTGATATTGTTCTTAAGTTGGGCTGAAATTGAGAAGTTTCTAAGATCATCACGTCCAGTTATTTAGTGAGTTGAGTTAGGCTCCTAGGTACATTTGCTGGGTATCTATATCTACAAATTGGGAAAAAGAACTTAATTTGGGTGAGTTGGGGCTGGAAAACGAAGAAGAAATTTCGTCGGACAATCTGCGTAGTGGTGGCGCGTCGCGGAGTTGGTCCCCAGAACTGGGAAAAATTGCTTTGCGCCGCGGAGCTGTCACAGAGCGTTTTGCCTTAAAGGTCGTTTTCGAAACTAAATTTTAAATGTCTCTCCGCATCGCGGACCCACCCTCAAATATTGATATTTTGGTATTTTCTCATGTTTAGCTATCTAAATTCATTCCTAAACATCATGCGATCTTTCCTATCACAAATCACAATCCTTGAATCCATAAATTCAATTCAAGGAATGTTAAGAGTCAAGTCAAGAGAAATTAAGAGTCAAGTTAAGAGAAGTTCATAAAGTTTTCCAAAAGTCTTTTGCAAACGTTTTAACTTTCTTCTAAGACTTAAGTTTCAAGTTAAGCAAAGAGTAAAGAGTTGAGTTCATTTCTCAAAAAGCTATAACGGAACTAAGTATTTCCAAAGAGTTTATAAATGTTTTTTTTAACATTCGAGCAAGAAAAGGGAACACCGATTCCAAGAGAGCTTTTAAGCTAAGTTTTGAGTAATTATACTCAAACCAAAGAAAGTAAGTTTGTTTTAAAAACATATGAGCTAAGTATATTTTGGGAGTAGTATTGAGCGCCGATATGGGGATGCGAGTTCATATTAACTCAAGTCTCCATAAACCATGTAGCCATCATGGGTAGTAAATGATCATACTTTTTAGGCGACTCCTTCAGATGCTTTTAGCATAGACTAGTGGATCCACTTAGTGAGTTAGGTTCTATACCCCCGGCAAGGTATAGGACGGTCCTTGGCAGCGTGAGGTAAAACACTGTACCATCACTTAGGCTCATCGTGGTGGTTGTCGGTTAGAGAATCTCCCACATAAACTATATTATTTTGTTATATGAGTAAAGTTGAGTTTGTTATTGTATTTTCTTTAACGAACTAAGTTGTTTTTATTTATTTATAAAACTTTTCATATATTGCATGTGTTTCATTGTTTTATTATGAGTTGAGTTATTCATGAGTTGAGAAGAGCCAACGTAAGTGTTTCCTTCAGAATCTTTTCAAGACTATGTTATGTTTAGCATTCCAACTCGCTACTCGTACATTTAATGTACTGATGCCAGTTGGACTACATCTTATTATGATGCAGACACAGGTAATCAGGATCAACATCCAACGCCTCGTTGATCCAGTTGAGCACTCCAAAGTCAGTTGGTGAGCCTCCTTGCATTCCAAAGGACTCCTTTTTATTGCTTTAAGTTTTATTTTCAGTACATTAGGATGTTGTGGGGTTTGTCCCAATATCCATTTCAGTTGTTTTAGAGGCTTCATAGATAGTCAGACAGTTAGTTATGAGTTTTTCAGCTTTGTATTTCAGATGTTTTGCTACGAGACTTGAGTAGCCATTTTGGCTAGTTTGAACGCTTTCTTTAAAGACATTCATTCTAAGATTTGTCATAAGTTCTTTATTTGAAGTTATCTCTGAAGTTTAAGTCTTCCGCTGAGTAAGTAAGTTAGACCACTTGGGACCATCAATGGTTCTCGAATGCCAGTCCCGCCCAGGGTGTAGGCTCGGGGCGGGACAAATTAGGTGATTTTTCAATCTGCCAAATAAAGTCGTGTTGCAAAGGGTATTTTATTTTTATGAGACCTCCGTTTTATGTTGACCCATTTTCAACCCGCCCAAATTTGATCCAATCCGCCCATTTGCCACCACTACACTTATGTCTTTGTTGCAAATTTGGGTTGTTTTGTTTTTGTCTTTGAGAAAATGTTGTCATTTTTCAATCTGTCTTAGCAATGTTGAGAAGAATGTTTTATTTTTATGGGACCTGCTAGATATTCATGTCTGATATGTGGAGCTTTCGAAAAATGAAGAGCAAAGAAATTTAAGAGATAATAGTCAAAAATATATTTGAATATCACTTTTTTTTTTGCGAATTTTACATTCGAATAATAAGTTACTTATTTTCCCTACTTGAATTATCGTCATCTCAATTTAAAACACAAATTATTAACAAACAACTAAAACTTATGGGTTTCGAGCTGTGAACGTAATTTTATAGTAAGTGGCCTACTCCTGGTCAATGAAGGTGGTGTAAAAAATAGGTGATTTTTCAATCTGCCTAATAAAGTCGTATTGCAAAGGGTATTTTATTTTATGAGATCTCCAAGAGATTAAAATTTCTCATGCTCGAATATTTTAAATTAAATTTCAATGATTCTCAAACCAATTTTACAAATATATAAAAGGAATTTCTTCACTCAGATTATTTTTTGATATGAAGTATCTTGTGGAATTTGTTAGAATAGGTAATGACCCTTGAAGAAAATTGGATCGCAAATTAATAGTGTTTTATATTATTATAGATAGATTAAGATATCTGAACTTGGTTTGTGAATATTAAAAACTGTAATTTTTTACTTTAACGCGACCACTTAGAAGATGGTTTGTGGATCAATTATTATGACTTATAGTACTTTTTACGTAGTTTTAAATATATGAATTTTACTTTAAAAAAATTAAAGACTTCATGCTTGAATTTACGATAAAAATTAAAGGATTTTACTCTTGAAAATTCAAACTATGAATTATAAATTGAGATAGAGGGAGTAAGCTTCATAAACTTGTTTTCGCAAAGAATAATTAAACACATTTCTCTAGTCCCAAGAAGAAAAACAACATAAATTGAAGATCAATAGGAAACACGTTTTCTTCAAATTTGCAAATTTGGCTGCTATTAGAGAAAATATTGTCATTCTTGAATAAAAATTTTAGTTGTTTCAATCAAGGACTTAGTCAAAGTGGCAAAAATAGTTTTGTTACGAGACATTGGTCATGACCACTTTTAATGTATGCTACAAACATGTCTGGTTCTCAATTCTTATCTCTAAAGTAGTGGATTATATCCAATAATTTTCAGTTTTTAGATCAATAAAACTCTAGGCAATATTATCTCTAATTCATGTAATAGATATCAAGAGCTGATTTTTCACATAATCATTCAACTATTCAGAAAGTCACTTTTCTTTGTTTTGTAATAGAAAAATTACTTAATTATTGTCATTTCACGTATAAAGTCACTTAAGCAATTCAAGTTAAATTTTCGTTAGATAATGATGGTGTGGAATTATTTTCAAGCTCTTTTAAAAAATGAAAATCCAACAATTCTCCATCAGCCAAGGACTTAGTCAAATTGGCCAAAATAGTTTTGTTATTAACACATTGATACACACATGTCTGGTTCTCAATTTTCATCTTTAAAGTAGTGAATTATATCCAGCAATTCTGCGTCTTAAACCAATATATTTTTGGACTACATTATCTTTAATAGTAAATGTCAAGAATTAACTTCTTATATTATCACTCAACTATTTAAAAATGTCATTTTGTTGTTCATTGTTTTATATCAGAAAAGTCACTTAATTATTGTTATTTTTACGTATAAAGTCATTCAACTAATTTAAGTGATATATTCGATTAGTATATTGATGTTTGATGATGTGGAACTTTTTTCAAGCAAAACTTGAGGAAAAAAAAAAAGCCAAATCCATTTTGATAATTTAGCAAATAAATATCTTAACATTAGGTTCCTATTATTATTGATGATAATTCATGTCATAATTCGTAAAGTGTTCTCTCCAAATATTGTGAACTAGGGAATTTGGCCGTACTTTGCTCAATTATGAAATATATATGTAAATTTATTTTAAAACATAATTATGATACAAAAAATAAAATATCAATTATAGAAATAAGAAAAATATCACAATACAAATATTAACTATTTGATGTCAATACTTCTCTGTCTTTAATATTTTCATCGTAACTTTTTTTACGCTTGCACTGTTATGAAAAATAATCTTTTTTGAGCTGATGGTGTATCAGAAACAACCTCTCTATCCACAAAGGTAGGGGTAAGGTTTGCGTACATCCCACCCTACCAAGACAACCATTTTTGGGATTACACTAGGTATGTTGTTGTTGTGTTCATCTTCATATACATGGAGATGGATCTTGTTAGACTGGGTAAAAGTCCCACATTGGTTGGGAATGGACTGGTGGTCTCCTTATATGGACTTGAACTATCCTCCCCTCATGAACTAGCTTTTGGGGTTGAGTTTGACTCAGGTGCCATATATTTACAGATCTCATGATGAGAGGGTTCTCTTTGTGGATAAATCAAAGATGTGGGTTATATTGGGACTAGCAGTTTGATCCTTTCATGTTTCTCGACTCCTCTTTTCTTTGTTCCTTTTTCTTCTTGCCTCCATTATTTGGTTTATTTTAATATTACTCATTAAAACATGGCATTTGTGTTGTATGTGAAGTCACCATCATTCCTTCTAAAATTTAATAATTATCAGTTGACTCAATGCAGCAAATGGACCCTGCAAAGCAAGCGAAGGCGATGCAAGATATCCAGAGGCAATCAGCTCAATTGGATATGACGTTAAGACTGATTGCACATTATCTACTGATTCTAAAATAAAATCATATCTCCTTCATGTCCACTCAAATTATTAGAAGTCAACTCAATAATATGGTGTTTGTATATGTAGACTGAAATGATGTCAGATGCCATAGATGATGCTATAGATGATGACGAAGCAGAAGAGGAAACTGAAGATTTGACAAATCAGGTATGCTTTCAAAATCCCCATTTTGTAATGACTGAAAATAGTTAGTGGACGTGCACCAAGCAATGTGTATTTACTTTATGCTATCTTAGTAGTTGATTTAATTGAAAATATCCATTACGTATTGATTGCTCTAGTGATGCAAGTCTTCATAAAAACTCGCACTAAGTTTGGGAACCCTTATCCTTTCCTGCGAAAACCAAAGCATCAAAGACATTGGTCACCTAGTAAATAAACAATGGTCTGCGATGTCATTATGGGTGTCTTCATGATCATTGTCTTTTTAATAGAATGTATTATTCTAGATTCTTTTCATGGAAAATGGTAAAAGTTGCCCCTAACATTTGTGATTTGTTTTATATATGTCGTTCATAAAAGTCCCCAATGTTATCTTCTATCTCAAATATACCCCGAAATAAAAAAAGGTCCAAATATGTCCCTCACACTAAAGGTGGAAGCTGCGTCGGGGTATGTTTTGGACCTTTTTAATTGTTTAGAGGTTTAGTTGAGTCCATTTACTTTATTGCCCTTGATTTTGTTCTGAAGGCAGGACTTGAAAGAAAAATATACTTCAGCTTGAACAATGAAGTTAAACCGTAAAGATAGTGTAACGAAGATGAATGTGTGGTAGGCACACAACATGGGTTCGAATTCTATTAATGAATTAAGTTTGGTATTTTAATGGAGAAGGACAGAGGGAAGAGGCTCAAATATCCATCGAGTTTGAAGCTAGAAACAACATTTTTCTCAGATATTCAAAAAAAGAAAGAAAAAACCTGGAGGCTACTAATATTGCCAAAACATTGTGGAATTGCTCCCTCCAGATTGTTTCTGCCCAAATCTAGAATTTGTAGTGATGTTAAATTGGAAATAGATGAAGGGATCTCTCCATTGAGATTATTATGTGACATTATCAAAACTTGGAGTCCGCTGATATTACCCAAACATTGTGGAACTTTTCCCTTCAAATTGTTTCTCGGCATATACAACACTTCAAGTGATGTCAGATTGCACACTTGATGAAGGTTGTTGTTTTTGTATGTGATGCTAAGTGCTGTCATGTTAGTACCTTTGTCTTGATATTTTTGGTATAACTTTTGAATTAATTTTAATACAAAGTTCTAGAATGTAGAAGATATTGTAATATGTGGTGGAGCTTGATTTAAGCACAAAATAGGGAGACAGTTTCCAGGATTTAAGGGATTTGACATCACCTTATGTATCTATATATGTGTGAGCTTTTGCTGAATGAAAAGATTAGCTCATTTTCTCCAAATTATCTCTCTATTATCATTTTTGTCTTCTCTTTCTCTCCTTCAATTGGCATCAGAGCTAAATTGATCTTTTAGGGACTGTTTTGAGAGAAAAAAACACAGCAAGATCACCTACCAAGTTTAACTTGTCCAAGTTTTTTTTGTTCAGTTTCCTTTCACATGGCCTCTAGTAGCTCTCCTCTTTCACCCCCTATCTTTAATGGCGAGAACTACCAAGTTTGGGCAGTGAAGATGAAAACATACTTGAAGGGTCTTGGATTATGGAAGTATGTTGAGGAAGACAGCGCTCCAGAACCTTTGACAGCAAACCCAACTCTTCAGCAGATCAGAAGTCATGAAGAAGAGATCGCAAAAGGTCCAAAAGCCCTGTCTTTCATTCACGCAGCTGTCTCAGATTCAATTTTTACCAGGATCATGACATGTGAATCTGTCAAAGAAGCTTGGGATATGCTGAAGCAAGAATTCCAGGGGAGCGATAGGATGAGGCAAATGCAAATATTGAATCTAAGAAAAGAATTTGAGATGTTAAGAATGAAAGAGACCGAAAAGGTGAAAGATTATATTAATAGAATCATGAAAATCATCTATCAGATCAGATTGTTAGGGGGAAAAGTAGAAGAGCAGAGGATTGTTGAGAAGGTGATGGTGACACTTCCAGAAAAGTTTGAAGAAAAAATTTCCTCAATTGAAGATACCTGGGATATGTCTCGTGTCACATTGAATGAACTATACAACGCTCTTCTAGCAGTGGAAAAAAGGAAAGCTTTTAGAGAGGAAGAGTGTACAAGTGAAATCGCTCTTGTGGCTGTTCAAAGATCTAAAGCTCAGTTGGATGGTGAATAAAAAAGGCAACAAAATGGAAGATATGGTAAGGAGAAGAAGGAGCAATATAACAACCGAGGGAGATATAAAAGATCCAAGTATCCACCTTGTCCCTATTGTAAAAAGACCAATCATACAGACAAGTTTTGTTGGTACAGACCTGGAGTTCAATGCAAGTTGTGCAAACAGTTTGGTCATGTGGATGAGGTGTGCAAAATAAATCAAAACCAGCCAGCTCAAGTTCAAGCCCAGCCAGCTCAAGTTACTGTCAAAGTTGAAGATCCTGAAGAGAAGTTGTTTGCTGCTTCTATTAATGGAGAATGCAATGTAGCAGCTCAAGATCATGATGTGTGGCTTGTTGATAGTGGATGCAAGCATCACATGACAGCTAACTTGAACATTTTTGAATGGCTGGACAAAAATTATTTCTCCAAAGTCAGACTTGGAGATGGCAGACTTGTAGATGCAAAGGGCAAAGGAGCAGTTGCTGTTCAAACTCCCTCAGGTATGAAGATTATATCTGATGTATTATTTGTTCCTGAAATTAGTCAAAGTCTTCTCAGTGTTGGCCAATTGCTTGATAAAAATTATGCCCTGTTATTTAAAGATAAAACATGTGAAATCATGGATCCAACTGGTATAAAATTGCTCTCAGTCAAAATGAACAACAGAAGCTTCCCTCTTGATTGGAAACATACTAACATTGGAGCTTATGTCAGCATACAAGATGAAACTTATGTCTACCATAAGAGGCTTGGTCACATCAATTTTAATTCTTTAAAATTGATACAAAATAAGGATCTTGTGGCAGATATGCCTTCCATAAATGAAACCTCTAATGTATGTGGGGTTTGTCAAATTGGGAAGCTAAGTCAATCACCATTTCCTATTAATCAAGCTTGGAGAGCTACTGAAAAGCTCCAACTAATACACACTGATGTGTGTGGACCTATGAGCACTCCTTCTTATAACGGCAGCAAATATTTTCTTTTATTCATTGATGACCTTATGAGGTTTTGTTGGGTTTACTTTTTGAAACATAAATCTGAAGTATTTGTTGCGTTCCAAAGGTTTAAAACAACTGTTGAAAACCAATGTGGCTCTTTGATAAAAATCTTAAGGTCTGATAATGGGACTGAATTCACTTCCAATCAATTCAAGGATTTTCTTCAGAAAGTAGGAATTCGTCATCAACTTACAGTCACTTACACACCACAACAAAACGGTGTAAGTGAAAGAAAATATAGGTCCATTATGAATATGGCTCGGTGTCTTCTGTTTGAGAAAGGTCTGCCTAAGGTGCTATGGGCTGAAGCTGTAAATACCGCTGATATCTACAAAATAGATTGCCGACGAGAGCTGTTGAAGGAAAGACTCCATACGAAGCATGGATTGGAACCAAGCCAGCAGTTTCTCATCTTAAAGTATTTGGATGTATATGTTACTCTTATATTCCTGACGTTAAAAGGGATAAACTTGATCAAAGAGCTGAAGTTGGAATATTTGTGGGATACAACAGCACTTCTAAAGGATATAGGATTTTAAATCCTATTTCACAACAAATCCATGTAAGTAGAAGTGTTAAATTTGATGAGGATGCTACATGGGACTAGAAGAAGATGGTTGTTTCTTCTTTCCAGATCACTAATCAAGAACAAAGTGCCCAAGAAGAAGAGTTGATTCCAGAGGAAGAAGAGGACTCTGATGATTTTGCAGTAAGAGGTACCAGATCCATTGAAGATATATCTAGCAGATGGAATGTCGCTATGTTGGAGCCAACAAATGTAAACAATGCATTGCAAATTCCTGAATGGAGGGCAGCCATGGAGGAGGAGTTCAATATGATTAACAAGAATAATACATGGGTACTTGTACCTAGACCTCCTGACAAGCAGGCTCTTGGAACTAAATGGGTGTTTAAGATTAAGCTGAATTCAGATGGCACACTCAACAAGTACAAAGCAAGGCTGGTTGTAAAGGGGTATGCGCAATAGCATGGAATTGATTTTCATGAAACCTTTGCACCAGTTGCAAGGTTTGATACCATTAGATTGCTACTTGCAGTTGCAGCACACCAAGGTTGGCAAGTATTTCAATTGGATGTTAAGTCCGCCTTCCTTAATGGGTACCTTGAAGAGAAGATTTATGTAGAGCAGCTTGAAGGGTTTAGAGGAGCGGGAGACCAGGTATATTTGTTAAGAAAAACTCTTTATGGCTTGAAACAGGCACCTAGGGCCTGGTATGCACGGATCGATAGCTACTTACTGAATTTGGGGTTTAAGAGAAGCTGCAATGAAGCAACCCTGTATATTAGACTTCAAAGTGATGATTTTCTCGTAGTTTCTCTCTATGTTGATGATCTATTGGTGACTGGCAGCAGCACACAGTCTATCACAGACTTCAGAGCAAATGAAGAAGGTCTTTGAAATGAATGATCTCGGAAATATGACTTATTTCTTGGGAATGGAGGTTTATCAATCTTCTCAAGGAATCTTTGTTTCTCAGAAGAAATATGCTACCGAAATATTGAAGAAGTTTTGTCTTGACAAATGCAAACCAGTAAGTACGCCTGCAGTTCAAGGAGAGAAACTGATGAAGGATGATGAGTCTGGTTTGGTCGATGCTTCAATTTATAGAAGTTTGATTGGTTCCATGTTGTATTTATCAGCCACGAGGCCTGATATTATGTACGCAACAAGTGTGCTATCAAGGTTTATGCATTTACCAACTGAAACTCACCTCAGAGCAGCCAAAAGAATTTTGAGGTACATTCGAGGCACCATTGATTATGGTGTGTTTTATAAAAGAACCATATCTATGAAATTGTTGGGGTTTACTGATAGTGACTGGGCTAGGTCGCAAGACGACATGAAAAGCACTTCAGGATATTGTTTCGCTCTCGGATCAGGTGTCATTTGCTGGTGCACAAAGAAGCAAGGGTCCGTGGCTCAATCAACAGCTGAAGCAGAGTATGTTGCTGCCTTCGGTGCTGTTAATCAAGCTCTATGGTTGAGAAAAATCTTGATTGACTTGGGGTTTCATCCAAGCAAAGCAACTGAAATCCTTTGTGATAACAAATTTGCTATTGCCATGGTAAAGAATCCAGTCTTTCATGGAAAGACTAAACACATTAAAATCAAATACCATTCCATTCGAGAAGCTGAAAGGGAAAATGAAGTTCATATTTTGTATTGTTGTGGTGAAGATCCTTAGGTAACCTATTTATTGAGGAATAGAGCCATTTAAATGGTTGTCAAATATACGGAGGATCTGAAGCTTGGCTAGTGAACCGATTTGTTGTGGGATTGTTCCTGAAATCTGATTGATGTTCAAGTCAAGATAGACAAGATTAGTGAGATTACCAATCTCACGTGGAATGGTGCCAAAGAAATTGTTCATGCTAAGATTAAGATTCTCAAGAAAAGGGAGAGATGATAATGGAAAAGCATAGAGTGTACCAATGACACCGGAATTCGTGATATGCAATGTGTTTACTCTACCATTAAAGCATATAACTCCATACCAGTCCCTGCATGCATTAGAAGTTGGCATCCATGAAGCCAATAAGGAATTATTCTGGTTCTTGAAAGTTGCTTTCCATTTCAAGAGGGCAGTTGCTTCATCAGTGGAAGCAAAAGTAACTGTAAAGAGGTACAAAAGAGTGAAAAACTGAAGCGAAGAGAATGTTTTGCTAGAAACCATCATCATATTTTGAGTTTATTGTTTCGGATTCATAGGATTTGATATTGTACGTAACTTATACTAACTAAAGACCAACAGGAAACGCTTTTTTTTTAATGTATGACGCAGACATGTCTGGTTCTTAGTTTTTATTTCTAAAGTAGTTAACCATATCCAATAATTCTCTAGTCAATCAATAAATTTACTAGACTTCATTATCTTCAATTCATATAAGCAAATGTCAAGAGTTGATTACGCACATGTTCTCACTCAACTATTCAGAAAGTCATTTTTCTTTGTCTTGTAACAAAAAGTCACTTATTTATTGTCATTTCACGTATGAAGTCACTCAACCAATTCAAGTTATATTTTCGATAGAGAATGGTGATGTGGAACTTTTTCCGAATGAAACTTTTAAAATATGAGATAATAGTTTTTCATTAGAGATAGATTAGGATATTTTTGCGGATATTAAAATCTCCAGCTATATCTTCTTGATTTTGTGCTTCCTGTTCTTGAATTTCTCCTTCATTATGTTGAGTCATAGCTGCAGTTTGATGTTGCAGAGACACAATAGCCATTTGCTGCTGCATCATCAAGGCTTCGTGTTGTAACGGTTGTTGTGATTGAGTCATATTGGCAACCTATTGTAACATGAGAACACCATAATCATGGTAATGAGCCATAGAAGCCATTGTGTGCACCATTTGTTCCTGAGTTGGTTGAGCTATTAAGTGCATCGTGCGAATTATCAGCTACCTTGAATAGATTAGATGGAACTTCCCTGTTGTTAGGATCATTTTACAAGATTCTGTCTTGCCAGTGCTTTTCATCCAACTTTGATCTATCTAGTATACCCCCCTGTATCTGGAAAAAAATAGAACTCACAAATGTTTCAAACTAACATTATTGCAATTGGCAAAGGAAAGTTTCAAAGTGCTACGAGCACAAGAAGGAATATTATTGGTGAATGCAAATGAAAAAAACAGTTTACTTTGAGCGAGCCTGTTTGTGTAATAAAAGGCTAAGCTCCTGCTATGTAGGGAAGGGCCGGACCACAAGGGTGTATTGTAAGAGACTGTTTCCACAACAACCTTATCATAAAAAAAAATAGAACTTTGGCCTCTCCCACCCTAAGAACTAGCTTTGGGTTGTGAGTTAACCATTAACGCCCAAAGTTGTTATGTATTCTTCTTTGTTAGTCCTCTTTTTTCTATCGCACGGTAAATATCTTCCTCCATTAATTCAGCTCTCTTAGATTCTTTGAGGTGAGTATTATTGATCCGATAAATGCATACACATCATTTAATACACACAACATTTATTGTATATCATCAAAATTCATAATATTACATTTTCCCTAGTTAAGAAAAACTTATAAAACTAAAAATCAAATCCAACATCATAAGCTGCAACATAGGAAGAACCAAATCCATTACGCCAACATCTTCTTATTCTTGGCACCTGAAAATCTGAAAAAACAAGAAAGTGAGTTACACAACTATAAATTTTTAGCCTTTGTTATCACAGTTTCCAACTGATTACTTGAAATTCGTATCAAGCGTTAATAAGTATTTGTTGATAAAAAAAAGCATAAAACCTAATATATTAGTTGTTAGAATAAACTAAAAAAGATTAGTGTAGAGCTTAGCTTGAATACCTGAAGTTCTGAAATCAAATCCTTCTTTATTGGTAACTTGTCTAGAAGCGATTATTTCTTCTTCTGTATTTCCTTTGACCTCTCTGATTCTTTCTCCTTTGCATGATAATTTTGTGTTCCAGTTCTTCAATGATTCTTGCAAGCCATCTTAGATTTCCAGTCGAGATCAAGAAATATATTATGGATAACCCAATACATAGTCCACTGCCATAGCCCATCAGAGCTGCTTTCCAAAAATCATTGAGAAATTCAGAATTGCTTTCTTGATCGTGTAGCACATATACTGTATAATTTGTCTCTGACACAGGATCATTGCCGCAACCTTTTGAAACTGGATATCCACGTAATCCTTCATTACCTTCATATGAGTTGTTCTCAAAGGTACCAAATTGAGGTCCTTTAGGGATGCATCCTTGGAGATAATTGTGGGAGAGATTTAAGAATTCAAGAGACGTAAGAGAAGCAAGTTGTTGTGGTATCTCTCCCGAAAGGCGGTTAAATGAAAGGTCCAATGATTCCACTACAGATAAATTTCCAAGTGATGGTGGTATATGACCTTTCAATCCATTATGAGACATATTCAATACCCGAAGAGCTATGAGATCTCCTAGAACACTAGGAATACGTCCTTCAAATTTATTGTTTGAAAGATCAATAATTGTGTACAAAGACAAAATTTTCACAACTTCAAGCTTCAATCCCTTTGTTACAACAACTACCGAGTCTTGGTAGTATAATCCACCTCCTTTATAACTTGGTGCCTTCATAGTTTGATCAATAGTCCTCATGCCTTTCAAATGTTGAAACAGACTCGTCGGTAAGTCTTTCGAGAAGGCATTGTTAGAGAGATCCATGATTCGAAGATCAGGAAACATGATTTCAGCACCTGAAGATCTTATGGGTCCATGCAATTTATTCGATGTCAATCTTAAAACTCTCAGCTCTGTCAAAGCTCCCAACCACATGGGAAATGTGTCATTGAGGTGATTATCTCCCAGATCAATAACTTGCAGTTTTTTGCAATTGGACAACGACCGAGGGATTCTCCCCTCTAATTCATTGCCAGGCAAGTTGAGACTTATAAGTGAACTTCCAATGCTAAAATTTGTTGGAAGAGTCCCAGAAA
>NW_006239941.1:29674-32363 GCF_000226075.1 Solanum tuberosum
AAAACATTGTGGAATTGCTCCCTCCAGATTGTTTCTGCCCAAATCTAGAATTTGTAGTGATGTTAAATTGGAAATAGATGGAGGCATCCCTCCACTAAGATTATTATGTGACATCGTCATAACCTTGAGGCGAATGATATTACCCAAACATTGTGGAACTTTTCCTGTCAAGGTGTTTCTCGACATAAACAACACTTCCAGTGATGTCAGATTGCACCCAAATGAAGTAGGAATAGATCCATTAAGAGAGTTATTACCCAAATATAGATAAGTAAGAGACCTCAAGTAACCTATTTCTTCAGGAATAGAGCCAGAAAGCTGATTATTAAAAAGATACAAACTAGACAAGTTGCTCAAATTCCCCAATGAAGCTGGAATGGAACCAGTAACAAAGTTCCTACCCAAAGATAGCGTAGTAAGAGACCTTAGGTAACCTATTTCTCGAGGAATAGAGCCAGAAAAGTGATTATCATAAAGATACAAAAAAGACAAGTTGCTCAAATACCCCAATGAAGCTGGAATGGAACCAGTAAGAAAGTTTCCTACCCAAAGATAGCGTAGTAAGAGACCTTAGGTAACCTATTTCTTCAGGAATAGAGCCATTTAGATGGTTGCCAAATATACGGAGGATCTGAAGCTTGGCTAGTGATCCGATTTGTGGTGGGATTGTTCCTGAAATCTGATTGATGTTCAAGTCAAGATAGATAAGATTAGTGAGATTACTAATCTCAGGTGGAATGGTGCCAGAGAAATTGTTCATGCTAAGATTAAGATTCTCAAGAAAAGGGAGAGATGAAAACGGAAAAGCATACAGGTTACCAATGACACTGGAATTTGTAATATTCAACCTGTTTACCCTACCATTAAAGCATACAACTCCATACCAGTCTTCGCATGTATTAGAGTTTGGCGTCCATGAAGCCAATAAGGAATTATTCTGGTTCTTGAAAGTTGCTTTACATTTCAAGAGGGCAATTGCTTCCTCAGTGGAAGCAAATGCAACTGTAAAGAGGTAGAAAAGAGTGAAAAACTGAAGTGAAGAGAATGTTTTGCTAGAAACCATCATCATAGTTTGAGTTTATAGTTTTGGATTCTTAGGAGTTGATATTGTACGTAACTTATACTAATGAAAGACCAACAGGAAACGCGTTTTCTCCAAATTTGCTACTTTGGCTGCTATCGGAGAAAAAAATGTTGTCATTCTCAAGTCAAATTTTGGATTGTTTTGTCTTAGAGGTCTAATTCAGCCAAGGACTTAATCAAAGTGGCCAAAATAGTTCTGTTATCACAAATTGATTATGACCACTCTTAGTGTATGATACAGACATGCCTGGTTCTCAATTCTCATCTATAGTGGACCATATTCAACAATTCTCAATCTTAGACGTTACGATGATTCGTTATCTCTTTGTTGCAAATTTGTGTTGTTTTGTTTTTGTCTCTGAGAAAATGTTGTCATTTTTTAATCTGTCTTTGCCATGTTGAGAAGGGTGTTATATTTTTATTGGACCTGCTAGATATTGATGTCTAATGATGTGAAACTTTTGAAAAATGAAAAGCAAAGAAAATTAAGAGATAATAGTCAAAAATATATTTGAATATCACTTTTTTTCAAGTATTACATTCGAATAATAAGTTATTTATTTTTTCTACTTGAACTATCGTCGTCTCAATTTGAAACACAAATTATTCACAAACAACTAACATTTGTGGGTTTCGAGGAGTGAATGTTATTTTATAGTAAGTGGCCTATCTGTCAATATACCGTGTTAAAATTAGGTAATTTTACGATCTGCCTAATAAAGTCGTATTGCAAAGGGCATTTTATTTTTATGAGACCTCCAAGAGTTTCAAATTTCGCATGCTCGAATAATTTGATAAAATTAAATTTCAATGACTCAAATCGATTTTACAAATATATAAAAGGAGTTTCTTCACTCGGATTATTTTTTGATATGAAGTATCTTGTGGAATTTGTTAGAATAGGTAATGACCCTTGAAGAAAATTGGATCGCAAATTAATAGTATTTTATTAGAGATTAATTAAGATATTTCAACCTTCGAGGATGGTTTGTGAATATTAAAAACTCTAATTCTTTCACTTTAAATGCGACCACTGGTTTGTGGATCAATTATTATGACTTATAGTAATTTTTACGTAGTTTTTAAATATATAAATTTTATTTTAAAATTTTAAAGACTTCATTCCTGAATTTACGATAAAAATTAAAGGATTTGGCTCTTGAGAATTCAAACTATGCATTATAAATTGAGATAGAGGGGGTGAGCTTCATAAGATTGTTTTCATGAATAATAATTAAAAACATTTTTCTAGTCCCAAGACGAAAAACAAAATAAATTAAAGATCAACAGGAAATGCGTTTTCTGTAAAATTTTGCAAATTTGGCTGCTATCAGGGACAATAGTCATTCTCAAGTCAAATTTTGAGTTGTTTTAGTCAAGGACTTAGTCAAAGTGGCCAAAATAGTTTTTTTATTAGACATTGGTCATGACATGACCACTTTTAACGTATGATACAAACATGTCTGGTTATCAATTCTTATCTCTAAAGTAGTGGATCATATCCAATAATTTTTAGTGTTAGATCAATAAAACTCTTGGCTACATTATCTCTAATTCATGTAGTGGATATCAAGAGTTGATTTTTCACATAATCACTCAACTATTC
>NW_006239941.1:32371-33323 GCF_000226075.1 Solanum tuberosum
AAAAAATGAAAAGCCAACAATTCTCCGTCAGCCAAGGACTTAGTCAAAGTGGCCAAAATAGTTTTGTTACGAGACATCGGTCATGATCACTTAGAATGTATGATACAAACATGTCTGATTATCAATTCTTATCTCGTAAGTAGTGGATCACATCCAATAATTTTCAGTTTTAGATCAATAAAACTCTTGGCTACATTATCTCTAATTCATGTAGTGGATATCAAGAGTTGATTTTTCACATAATCACTCAACTATTCGAAAAGTCAATTTTCTTTGTTTTGTTACATAAGAATTACTTAATTATTGTCATTTCACGTATAAAGTCACTTAATCAATTCAAGTTATATTTTCGTTAGATAATGATGGTGTGGAATTATTTTCAAGGTCTTATAAAAAAATGAAAAGCCAACAATTCTCCGTCAGCCAAGGACTTAGTCAAAGTGGCCAAAATAGTTTTGTTACGAGACATCGGTCATGATCACTTAGAATGTATGATACAAACATGTCTGATTATCAATTCTTATCTCTTAAGTAGTGGATCACATCCAATAATTTTCAGTTTTAAATCAATAAAACTCTTGGCTACATTATCTCTAATTCATGTAGTGGATATCAAGAGTTGATTTTTCACATAATCACTCAACTATTCAGAAAGTCACTTTTCTTTGTTTTGAAAAATTATTTAATTGTTGTCATTTCAAACAATTTTAATAATTTAGCAAATAAATTTCTTAACGCTTGGTTCCTATTATTGATGATAATTCATGTCATAATTCGTAAAGTGTTGTCTCCAAATATTGTGAACTAGGAAATTTGACCGCGCTTCGCGCAGTTATGAAATATATATGTAAATTTATTTTAAAAAATAATTATGATACAAAAAATAAAAAATCAATTATAGAAATAAGAAAAATGATAAAATCACAATACAAATATTTTTGTAGAATTAGAG
>NW_006239942.1:0-114 GCF_000226075.1 Solanum tuberosum
TACCGGCATGTCAATGTTTGGATGGATGCACAAGTCAACATAATCCAGACTCTCTATCCCTCTAGTGACTTGTAAGCTTTTCAATGCTTTTCTCAGACCCTGAAGCTGGGCATT
>NW_006239942.1:2369-19708 GCF_000226075.1 Solanum tuberosum
AGCTGGATCGGCTCAACTATGCCATTGGACTTAGGTCCAAGTCCATTCTTAGGCTGATATCCATACTTCAACATTTCTGACGCAACCATTTTTATTGCACTTGACAATTTGGTATCTTCGGGCTCTGTTTCCTCATTGACCCAAAGCTTGCATGATTTCCAAAGTGTGAAAAGTGGCTCCGTCTAACTCGTCGGTGACTGGGATAGAATTAACAGAATGAATGGGGTGACTGAGTTCTCCGTGGACGGTAACTTCTGTGCGTCCCCACTCAAACTTTACACATTGATGAAGAGTGGAAGGAACCGCTCTTGCCATGTGAACCCATGGTCTTCCCAATAACATGTTGTAGTTGGACGATACATCCATCAGTTGAAATAGAATGGGGAATTCAGCCGGCCCCACTTGCAATGTGAGATGTATCTCTCCGATGACACTTCTTTGTTTAACACCTCCATCAAACTATTCCTATGAGCTTCAGAACTCATAAGCAAAGACCAAATGGATACGTGGGCTGGCGTCTTCTTCAATTGTTCTTCAACCGAATAGTCTTTAGACTGCATTTTCTTCCAAAACTCTACGGCTTCAACATTGGTAATATTCTTCTTTGGATTCTGTTCTTTTCCGAGAACTCTGTGAGTTAGGTCCTCTGGGGCATAACACCTCCCCGACCTAGTCATCCCTTGAGCCACGGCAGTGTCAATCATCTTGCCCTTGGCGTCCGCTCGATAGTCCCATGAGACTGCTTTGGTGTCATACTCAGGCTTATTAGCAATTAGAGTGGTCACTACAACTCTTGGGAGATATGTTTGGACAGTCAGAGGTTCTCTTAGTTGAACAGTGATAACAAGTTGTGCCGAAGATGTCATGGCATCCGCTTCATCTATATTTGAATAGTCGGGGGTCCCATATTCATCATCCAGAGTAATCATGTTGACTTTCCGATTCTCATGGTTTGGCAAGGGATTGTTGTTCACATTGGGAGGTGCTGGAGTGCATTTGATTACTCCTCTCCTGATCAAAGACTCGATCTTGTTCTTCAAACCATAACAATCTTCTGTGTCGTGTCCTTGGACTTCCGAGTGGTATGCACATCGCTTGTTCCCATCAAAATTGCGAGGGATTGGATCAGGAAGTTTTCCTTCAACTGGTTGCAGCACTCCCGCTGTCCTCAACCTCTCAAACAATTGAGCATAGGGTTCAGCAATCGGTGTGTAAGCGCGAGCATTTCTAGCTTCAGGATTTGGACGTGGTCTCGGTGCATAAGCTAGTCTATTTTGGTGGATTGGTGCTTGGACAGGGACATATGGTCTTGGAGGATTTTGGTATGCTGGTGCTCGGGGTAGATTATAGTGTGGTTGGGTATTATACACTAGGACGTGTGAAGTATGGGCAGCGATTTGGGGATTATTGGGGTATCGGTGAGATGGTCCTCCTGGTTGGTAAGTGACAGCTGAAACATCCTCTCTTTTCTTTTTGATGCCGCCAATGGAACCCGATTGTATAGCCCTACTTGCAGCTTGCAATGCGACCATAGACTGAATCTTCCCAGATTTAACACCCTCCTCTATAAAGTTTCCCATCTTGACCAATTCTGCACACTTTTGACCCATTATTGACATCATCTTGTCAAAGTAGATACCTTCTTGAGCTCGAATAAAGTATTTCAAGAGTTCACTCTCATCTAGTGGTGGTTGCACCCTCGCGTCCTCAGTTCTCCAACGTCGTGCATATTCCTGGAAATTCTCAGATGGCTTCTTCTGTATATTGGCCAATGAGAATCTGTCAGCAGTAATTTCAGTATTGAATCTGAAACGAGTCATGAAGTCCTCGGCCATTTCCTGCCAGTCACGCCATTTGCGAGGGTCTTGGCGGGTATACCAGGTTAATGCTTCTCCAGACAGACTTCGAATGAACAACTTCATCCTCAACTTCTCATTTCTCCCTACACCGACTAACTTGTCATAGTATGCCCTTAAATGTGCGTGAGGTTCACCCTTTCCATCGAACATGTCAAACTTCAGAGGTTTGTACCCTACCGGCATGTCAATGTTTGGATGGATGCACAAGTCATCATAATCCAGACTCTCTGTCCCTCTAGTGACTTGTAAGCTTTTCAATGCTTTCCTCAAACCCTGAAGCTGGGCATTTATCGATGCATCTTCTTTCAACCGAGCATCTTTCTCCATTTCTTCATATTGATCAACTTCGTACGGGATATTAATCACAGCTGGCGTTGTGAAGGTAGGAACTCCAGCGGTATATACGGGTGGAACACGTGGCTCATAGGGAGCGGCGACATGTGCCCCAAGTATCTGCTGCATTGTAGGTATGGTAGGGTCGCGGTTGGAAAGGTCAGGAACGGTCCTGACTGCGGTTGGAGAAGCTGGTAGTACTTGACCGTGAGTAGGAGCGCGTTGAGTTTGTTCTGGCTGATTTGGAAAGTCAGCTTTTGCGAAGTAGATAGGCATCTTGAAAGTAGGGAAAGTGGTCGCCGATAGTTTGGCCAAGTCTCGCACTTGACGCAATTCTTCCCTCAAGATCTCGAGTTCTTGTTCCATGTGAGCCATTTTCTCCTCGTTTTGAATGTCAGCTATACTTCGAGAACTTTCGGGATTCTCAATAGGTACTATTATGTTTGCGGTAGCGTTGAACTCGTATTTATCATTCATTTTTCCCTTTGATCGAAGGTTGTATCGTGAGTCAGCCAGTTTGCAAGTCGACACAAATTTCATTGATTAAGGCTTGGCTATTACAATGATGTAGGCGGTCAGAAGCCGAAGAAATAAAAGTACAGGGGTGGCCATAAGGCATACAAGGGGGATAGGTCATACGACCTTTAAAGAGCTTATGAGGGAATTCAAAGAAAAAAGATGATCTACGGCCAAGTTGGAGCATCATCATAATCGTCGTCCACGTCATAGTAAAGACCCGGGTGATACTCTGAGGATTCATCGATTTTCCATTCCCAGTTGTTTGAATCTTCCCTTTTATCAAACCCTATGGAACCATATTCTGAGTGAGCGTCTTATACTGTTGGAACAAGTTAATCCTCTATATGCATCACTCCTCCATCCCTAGGGTCATACAAATTAGGGTCATGCTCTGAGTATTCTTCTGGATCTTCTTCCATCTCCTCAGTTGGCTCTCTAGGATCTTCTTCTGGGTCTTCCTCCATCTCTTCATTTGGTTCATCATCAACTGCCTGTATGAGATAGTCGATGGACCGTGGGGCCACCTGCTGATACATGGTCGTAGTGATGTGCATGAGGTTCAATAGCTCCATGCCAATTTGATTTGACCTTTGAGTGTCTGTGAACCCCAAGATTCCTTCATAACTAGGCCTAGCGAGAATTCCTCCCATCATAAACCAAGTATAATATTCAGGTGTGCACCATGATTCAACCCCCATGTCTGAGTCAAGAATACCGCACCATCCTTGTACCAAAGCAGCGATCCTTTCGATCGGGATTCTTCCTTCATAATTGACCTCTATCAATGCCATATTTGACCATAGAGGAACATCTTGGGTAATCCCAAAATGTCGGAGGACTCTTAAAGGTGCGTAGGGCTGGAAGCCTTCCAACCCAATCAACTCAATGAAATAGGCCTGGTTAGTTCTCAACAAAGCTCGGCCATGGACCCACGGTAAACGCCATTGAATGTGGTTCGATAAAAGTGTTCCAACACCCAAATCTGCAGCAACAAGTTACTTCCCTTAAAGTGATCATATCCTCTAGAGCAGAGGGATAATGATCGAAATATTTCTGCCAAGATCATGGGTACGATGGTCACTCTAATAGGTCCCCTAAACATGAAGATGATCATAGGCAGTAGGTTGATGTTCGACACACCCTTTTTTCTATGGGAAAATCATAATACCCAAAAAAGCCGTCACGAAGACAATAGCCCTGAGTCTTTCCCAATCAACCCTGGAGATGAAGAATTCTTGATGGAACCTATCATAGCTATCTCGACGACCGAACCTTTTAAACAGATAATCCAACTTGACCCATCCTTCATCAACTCTTCGCAAATATTGGCCTACCCTCAAACCCAAAGACTGGAAAAAACTGATCCCTGATGTAGTGCGCGGAGCCAAAGGTACTCTGCCAGCCAACGATAAGTCAGCAATTTGACTTATCTCTTCCAATGTTGGTGTGATTTCAAAATCTGTGAACTGGAAGGTCACCACCCTAAGTGTAGCATAATCTCATTTCCGTAGGCCACTCGGATGTTTCCCCACCATTCTTTCAAAGTTCGGGGGACCTCAGTCATCATCTTGATATCATGAAGGTTTTGGTTGATTTGCATCTGAAAGAAAGGGTAAAGGGTATGAAGAGTTTATTTGCTCCAAATCCGTTAAGTGTTTAAGTTAGGATGATTTATATCAATTTCACACAAAGTTTATGTCGTTGAGTTTTAAAGAAGAAATCATTGACATTTGGGTGGTTTCCTAAATGCAACGACAATACCGTATACTGTCTTGCCTAAGGCTATGCAACATGACCTATTTTAAAGAGTAAGATTTTTTCCTAGATGATTGAGAGTGGGACTGCTTAATTACGAGAAGGTGCACTATCTTAATTGCGCCAACTCTGAAATTAAGGAATCCAAAGAGAGTTTCGGAGGAGTGCAGGAACACCCCTCGCGTGTACAGTGTGTGCGTGTACGGCCAAGACTCGATAGAATGTGCAAATTACTATGTAGGGAAAGCAGTAACAAGTAGTGTCTTAAGACAAATAAGGAACACAAGCTTGGATTTCACTTGCGACCTTTCAGTCAAAGCAATATATCAATAGCAAGCTAAAAAATAAACACGTAATCACAAATGTTGTTCCTAAATTGTGTTTTTCTAAGGTTAAAACCTAAGTAAGATCCCCATCAGAGTCGCCACGCTGTCGCACCCCATTTCGAACCGGCCGAAACAGTTCACAACATAATATGGCTGTCACTCTGATTTTGGAAAAGAAATTATTTTTGTTTTGTTGAGTCACCACCTAAATTTTAAGGAAAATATTAGGAAAACCATTTTTAAAAAAATATGTAAATGTAAACTCTGTTTTGATTTGCGAAACCAGTGAGATTCTGAGTAACGGTTTTGGTTACTCGAGGGGAAGGTGTTAAGCACCCCTCAGAGCCTATCCGAGGATAGTCCTTAAACTCAATTTAGGAAACTATAATTAGGAAAACTTGTTTATTTATTTGCTTTTTTTTTAAAAAAAGATAAGTTAATTGGTTATTTTTAAGAAAAAAGAATAAAATACAAGATACGATCCTAAGAAATATATAGATGTTGAATTTATGAAAATATGTCATTTCATTAAGACGTGAAAAAAATTAAATAAGATAATAGTGGAGTGTAAATATGTAGTAATATGTAATATGTAATTTGGATAAAAAAGGATTTCCTAAAAAAAATTAAAATAAATAAATAATGATGATGCTAAATGTTAAAATATTAGATAGAATAAAAAATTATGTTTATTATAAAGTATAGTATATACATGTAAGTTGTTTAGGACATATGAACACTTATTATATATTTACATGTATAGACGAATTGACGATGGATTATGTGTAGTAAAGTAATATGTATATTTAAGTGTAGGCATTTATAAATTATAAAAATAAATAAATAACATTAGTAAAAGAGATAGTAGATAAAACTAGGTTATATGGAGAAAATATAGAATATACCTTTATATGTATGACACATATATGTATGTACCTTGTATTTGAACCTGTTGACATATCTTGTCTTGAGCAGCAAACTAAGGCTTTGATGTGAAGGATTCTGATTTCGATCTTACTTGAACTCGAACCCCAAAAAATCGAAAACAAAGAGAAGAGAAGAGAAATTGTGTATCGAACTGTAACCTTTTGAAATTTATTGTTTCTATATGTTCTTATATCTATTGTTGCATTCTTGATTGCTGTTCTTACCCCTCTTTTTCTCTATGGTTCTTGGTCCTCTTCGGATGGGAAAACACCATCCTTTTATAGGTGAAAATTAGATTCAAAACTCCGAATTCGAAATCAAAATACTCACTGGAAGATAGAGAGCTACTGCTCCAGATCAAATCAATATCACCTTCTCAGATTTTGAAGCCGTTGGGATCAAGCATAGGCGGCGTAGGGGTCTCTTTTCATTAGAAAAAGGATGACAGAGGAGTGGATGATGTTGGAGACCGCCGGATATTGTTGTTTTCCGGCGGTCCATGGCCGACCTTGATGGGAGAGGTCAAAAAGAGGCATGGGGAAGGAGGAGAAAGAGTGAGGCGTCGTAGGTGTGGGGAAGAAGCACGTTTCTGGGAAAAGGAAAAAGTTGGACAGGCGATGGGAGTTGTACTTATTTTGGGAAAAGATGAAAAACGTGGGATTTCATTTGGGCCGTCCGATCATTTGATCGGACGGTTGGTAAAAATAAAGAGTTTAAAAATAAATAATAATTATATATATATATATATATATAATAGTAAAAGGCAAGGGGTAATATGTTAGAAAGTTCAGAGTTTAGATGGAATGCTTGCTATCAGTGCATTAGATGTCCTAGTTGTCCAGTACCAACCCGCTTTGGAGGTTCAGTGTGCCTTCGTTCCTGTCATTCATCCAGTCTCTTGCAAGTGCTATCAAATCCTCTGTGAGTGAGGATACTCTTTATTTTGGGAGTCCTACAGGAGCTGCTCTCGAATGCGCTTACCTTGCCTTGTCGTCGATTACCTTCTGACTCTTGTGGGACTTCATCCCATCTCGTGAGGGGATCTTTGATGCGGCATTACCGGTGTCGGATAGGAAAAAAGGAGGTACAAGCGCAAGAGCAAAGATAGCTATTCCTCCCATCTTCCCTTTTCAATTTCCATTGCTTATCAAAGAAAGAATTCTAGAACTAGTGGTAGGTGGTCCCGTGGAGCTTTCAAAGGTAGTTTACTTACTTTAGTTTAGAGCGGGCAACAAGCCTTTTTTTTAGTTAGTCGGGTACTAACGGTTGGCAACCTCTATGATGTCAACATCTCTATGGGGCCTACTCTAGTCTTTTATCCGAGATTGCTGGAGGCCAAGCCTTTCCTGAAGAAGCCATCAATCCCTTGAAGATGCTATCCATCTATTGCGACTCTTTCAATCCTAGGTCTATCCTTTCCCCCCCAAAAAACCGACCCTGTAGCGCTAGCGCTTCGCGTTCTTTCTATTCCATCCCATTCCGGGATAGGCGGCTAATACTTTGATTAGCCAGTTTCCAAGAGGGAGAAGGTCTTATGGCAATCTCAGGCATACTACTAATCGTTTATTTGGCCTGATCGAGCAACCTATGAACAATTGTCGCCTACATAATGCTGACTCTGCCGTGGAAAGAGTAATGAGAGGAAAGCCTTGACCTTCCCTTGTTCTACCCTTCGAACTCGGAGATTGAAGAAGATCACTCTATGCAGCGACAAAGAGCGAAAAGAACATCATATAATCGGTTATACTATCTGAAAACATAGGAGTAGTAGTACTTCCTAAAGCTAAAGGTTTTATCCCTCTCGACACGTGAAAGCTAAAAACAGTCTTCCTAAAAAGTCCTCACATGGTCAATGAAGGCCCAAGTATACCTATAAAAAAGAAATGCACGACAGCTTTTGAAGAAAAAAGAGATGCATCTTTCTTTTCAACCAGAGGAATCACAGCTGATTAGAGCGCTCGAATTCAATGTTTCCATATCCCTCCGGGCAGGAAATCATATATTGAATAGAGGGTACTTCGCCCCTGTAGAGGATACAACACATTGAAATAAAGGAATTGGTGGATCTCTCCCATCAGACAGATCAACGGCACCGGGCACGGGATAGCCAAGCCCATCATCTTTCAATAGTTCTAGACTTCTCACAATCAGTCTCTAAAGCTCTATCATCTTTCAATAGTTCTAGACTTCTCACTATCAGTCAGTTTTCCCACGTCTCACACCTTCCACCAGCCTCTTACAATAGGGGCTTTTTTTTTAGAGTTGCTTTCCTTCGTGTTGGTAGTGGTACCTACCTGCTAAGCTATCCCCTTTTATTCTATACTCTATTTTTTGCCCGCCCATTCTTTATTCTTTGAGAAAAGAACCTACGGGAAGGGCTGATTTGCAGATGAGGAATTAGCCTACCCAAGTTTCCTGATGTAAGCTCCCTAGGTACGGTTTCAGAGTTTATGTAAATGCCCTATCTTCAAAAGGAGTTGCTGACTTAAGGTATCCCCTGATCCGAGGGTGAGCTAGAATTGTGTATGGTGAAGAGGAAAGGAAGAAGTCATTGTAAAGGAAGACGACATTTACCATTTCCGCTGCCTGCCTAAAGGCTTATTGGTAGCTCTTAGGTTCTCTGTCAGTAGAGTAATTGCCAATGAGCAACCTTCTATCTGGCCTCTGTACCAATAGTAGAGTGGCTTGCTACTTTCAATCAGAAAAGGAAGATTGAGCAAGCCAATGGTTCAACAATTTCAACACCGCGCCCCTTCTCCAGGGTGGCAGATGGGTCTAGAGAATCGAACTGTCTCACGATTTCAATCCGGTTAGAAAAACTTCTCCTAAGCAATTCACGTATCATTTGAGTAGTAGTACGAAACCTTAAGAAAAGGCGATCTACTAGCTTCTACTAGGAGTAGCCTTTTTAGTGCTAGCTGAACGTAAAGTAATGGCTTTTGTGCAATGTCGAAAGGGTTTCAAAATAGAAAGAGAAAGGCTGGAACGAAGTAGCTCGCCTAAAAGGAGGGAAATGAAGCACTCGGCTGAGATTGTTGGAAAAGAGAGGCAGGGCCCGAGGCACTTGCTAACGAGCAGGCGGGACAAGATTGACTTGAAAAGACGCTCTACTTGAAAGGCAATGGCTTTGAGGGTACTAACTGTGATATATGGGTAAGGAAAAAAAAGAGTAGCTCAGGCTCTCGAGGCATACTAGCGGGGCTTGACTAGAATCGTAGAAAGAAGCTGGGGAGAAAGATCCAAGAAACTTATAGAGTCGTAGCCTTCTAAGACTTTCTTCTCCAACTCACTCAATCGATAGGTTGAGGCAATCAACTGGAAATCGACCAAAAGGACCTGTCAAGCCTTAGAATTCAATGCGGAAGGAAAAGGAAACAACGGAGGGATCCAAATCGGACCTAAATGGGAATGACATGAAAAGTCTTTTTCAAAACCTAGCATTAAGGGACTTAGAGATTGACGATCAAGAAAGCTAGACCTTTATGTCGGACAAATAAAAAGGTCTTGTCGAAGCATTTAACGAGATTTTGCCATATGTTGACCATAGATTTTGTGTGCGACATCTCCATAATAATTTTAAGAAGGCTAGTTTTTTTTGGTTTGTCCCTCAAGAATGCTCTTTGGGCTGCTGCAAATGCTTCAACTATGGAATTTTTTTAAAATTTGCATGAATTAGATGCCGAAACCGCTGCATGGTTGAATGAAAAACCACCTACTGAATGGTCTAAATCACATTTTTCTACAGGTGCTAAATGTGATGTTTTGTTGAATAATATGTGTGAATATTTTAACAGTATGATTCTCGATGCTCGAGACAAGCCAATCATAACTTTGTTGGAGAAACTAAGATATCTTTTTATGGCTAAATTTCAAGATAATAGGGAGAAATCAGAAAGATGAAATTCAGGTGATATTTTTCCTCGGATATAGAGCATTTTGCACAAGAATGAATCTGCGGCAACTACATTTATTCCAAAAAAATCAAATCAATGGAATTATGAGATTCTTGGAGCATCGATTGCCGACAATTGGTTGTGGACCTACAAAACAAAAAGTGTAGTTGTAGAAAATGGACTATAACAGGAATTCCTTGCAAACATGCAATATTGGCTATTTGGGCTAAAGATGATGTGGTTCTTGATTATGTTGATGATTGTTACAAAGTTGATACATATAAAAGAATTTATGAAAAAAATATCTTTTCGATAAATGGATCACAATTGTGGCCTAAATCAAACAAGGTTCCTCCTTTGCCTCCGAGACTTGTAAGACAAAACAAGAGGGGAAGAGACCAGAAATTGAGGAGACGAGAGCAAGCTGAGGCAGGATCAAGCAGAACAGGAAGGAAAAAAAAAACAAATATCTGCTAATTGTAGCTTATGTCGCAAGCCTGGCCATAATATAAGGACCTGCAAATTTAAAAATTACGTGCAGTCTGAAGTAGGTGCATATGACTCAGCTTTCTGGATGCCTCCTACTTCATCAATTTCTGAAAAGTTACCGGTAATTTTTTTGGCATAAATTTTTATTTGGCTCTCAATTCTGGACCAAGTCAAGATTGTTTTGATACTTAATGTGGTCTTGCTATCAATTTTGATTGGGCTAAACACGGTGCCACATCTTTTTTTTGTGTGATGGACATAAACACTGCTTGTTTTGTGAAGGATATATAGTGTTGGTACTATTTTTTATTTTATGAATATGGTGTGGTTGCTTCTTTTTTTTTTGTGAAAAGAATAGATGATGTTGTTGTAGCAATGGTTCTTATGGTGATAATATTATGTTGTTATTTTTTCAAGTCATTTGTATCTAGTTTTTTTTATGTTGTGTGGATGAGCTTAAGATAAGTGCTTAAAATATATTTTTTATTTTATCCAAACACTATAAAAGTGCTTAAAAGTTATTTTGGCTTAATGCACTTAAGAGTTGTGCTTGGTATTGCATGAATATGATGTATAGAGGAGTTATCACAAGTAAAGAAAGGTGATATGGAGGAGTTTAATAACCATGAGATTGCACCAGAGACACCTTTTTCTATAATTGTGATGTTGTTGTTGCTATACAGAGCACACATCCTACTAATAATGTGCCTCATTATTGATGAAGACACCAACACAATGTTCATCATAGTGTTGCTCATGAGTACCAGATCCCACAGGGATGTCAACATAATAAATGAAATGGTTAACAACGTCATGGCAACATCATAGAGTATATTCTTTAAACTAACAAAATCATGTTCTATTATTGTCGTGGAAAATCATACACAATCATGCAATTGACTTTATCATTGGGTACACTTAAAAGAGGTTGAGATCGAAATGACATATGTGACAAGAAGCAATGTTCAAGTTGTGACATTTGACGGGACCGAAATGAACATACTAGGAAAAGTCTATCTGGTGCTATAAATTGGATCAATAGGATTTTCGATCCTATTTCACATGATGAATGCATCAACTTCATATACAACATATCGATGGATCAACCTGCACCAGGGCATAAAATATAAATTGGTTAGATGAGACATAGTAATATAGAGAGAGGCCGACAATCCTATCCGTCCAATGTCCCTTATTTATTAATTGGACGAATCTACTTTTCACGCCATGGAAGCTTAATATTGCACAAAGAATTGGAGAAAAGGATGCATTAGATCCTAAGATGGTGGTCATCAAAATATTAGATCACGAGTTCAAACTAGAAATGCATCTTAGAGCGAATTTTGATAGGATCATTGAGACTATATAGCTAAAACATTATAAAGACACAATATGACTTATTTATAATGTCGCTAAATGAATTTAAGGTTATCATAAATAGTTTTCCACAATATATTGGCCTTCAAATGACCACCTTAAATGTTATCGACTAATACTACAACAATACAAGTGCAAATAAAAATAAATCATATCATAGTTTCTTCAAGTCAATCATGTTTTCACTTCATTGATTCTCGACATCTACATATGTTTCCACATTTTCTTCAGGTGCGACAATTCTACTCAATAACTTTGAAATGTCAAATTTGATTCTCATCACCTTATCGGAATGCATCTGGTGCATGATTCCAGTTTCTCCAATCTGTCAATTTATAGTGTTTGTTGTTCTACTCCTGTGTGTTTGATAAATAACAATTTTGATGAGTGTGTCAGTAACCGTCTTCTTCACCTTCATCGGAACCTACCCAAACACCATCAACAATGAAAAATTTTGGGTCGATTGATTTACAAGAAAATGATTTTTTGTTGGAAAGGCAGGAGTTTTCATCCTTTGGAGCTGATCCAAGACGACAGAAGTTTTGTGTAAGATTTTTGTTCAATCTTAAGTATGCAACAAATAAATCTCCACATACTGTATCACATTACACCAATACCAAAGGTTCTATATTAACAGAAGAATCTTTAGTTTCTCAATCACCCACGGGCCTTCAGCTCAGCAAAACGCCTGGATAGATCATCCTCACTGACCTTCTCCTCATTCTTAGAAGATATAGCATGGCCGACTACTTGTGGAAGCCCGACAGACACCTCGAGTCCATAGTCATTAGCCACTGGTTGCATCAAGTTGCCGACCTGATCCTCTGGTGTCGATAAGGAAGTACTTCCAGCCATAGAACTCTCCATGAATTCAGCTTGAACCTCCATATTCACAAACTGACGCTCGAATGAATCCATCGTCCCCGACATTTTCTGTAGATTCCCTGTGTTGAGTGAAGACTCCAGTGATTTTACAATCGAGGATATTGACTTGTTGAACGTCGTCATCTTCGCCTGAGTATCTAGGCGAGCCACAACGATGTCAAGGCGAGAGGAGTGACAGAGATAGTTCATCTGTTCGTTGCGCTTGCGGATGACGTTCTCGACGTAAATTCTAGCATTGTCCATGTTACCTTTCTCGATGGACTTCTTCACCCTGAGCTTCTGAAACTTGTCATCCTTCTCGCATTTTTGGGCTTGGCGTTGGAGGCTTTTCGATGTGAACTTGAGCTCCATGATCTGATTCATCAGTTTCTCGGCGTTTCCCATTTTCTAAGCTTTGGTGATGGAGTCTTCCGATTGTTTTTGGCAATTCTTCTCCTTTGATCGATCAATCATCTTTTCAATTTTTGAAGTATATCAATCGTCTTTTCAATGTCCGTGAGTTGCACATCTTTGTTTAATTTGACACAATTTTTTTTGTGTCATTAGGGTTTTAGGGTGAAAGACTAAATTGATAAGTTTTTAACATAGATAAAGGACCTTTTCCATAAGATTCATATATGAGGGACCAAATCAATCTAAGTCCATACATTCATGACTATTTTGATCCTTTTCTCCATTATGAGATGAAATCTCAAATTCTTCAAAAATCATGATTTAGAATTTTTTGAATACAAAAACTAACCACAAGTTTATATTTTGTAAAAATAATCCCACATTTATATCTACCAACCATTTATTTTATATATAAATAAAATTTATAATTCATATCAGTACTTTTTAAAATATTTATATCTCATATAATGATTATTCTCACCAACATAAAATTTATTATTACTTCAAATCAATTCCTACTTTACCATTCATATTCACAAAATTCATTATTATTTTTTATCAAATTTATTTATTAATCAAATTCACCAATAAATGGCTCAAAGTAACAATTAATGTTGGTTCGTCTTCTCGGTCATATGATCAAGAAATGCATGTTTAACGTGAGAAAATTTTATGTACTATGCGTAAAGACTAGACACGATAACTTATGTTCAATTATTTTTTATTGAATTAAAGTCTGATCAATAAAATGTTGTGTTTTTTTAGAATAGTTTTGTGATAGTATATTGTGCAATTTTATGAGCTTTTGCTTATTTTGTAAGATTGTATAAAGAATTGAAACAATTTTAATAGTTTACAACTTATGAGGTTCTTATGTTTATGAGAAAACATATAACAATAAAAGTTTAAATTGCGTGTTAAAAAAAAACTTCAACTTTATCTCATAATTTCATAACATGATTTCATATCGTGATTTCAAATCATTATTTCATATCACATGGCCAAACAGTCCCATAGTTTTAAAAATGAATTTTTTTTTTATCAAAAATTAAAAGATTTTATGTCGAAATGTACGGTCAAAATTAAGAAATTTGAATTTCAAAAAAAGAGTATCATATAATTTGGGATAGAGAAAATATATATTTTTGTGTTGTACAATGTATCTTTGTCTTTTGATTATGTTCCAATATTTATAACTTTATATATTTATTGAGATAGTAATTATTTCTCAAAACGTATTCAACTAAATTAAGTTTTGGAAGTCTTTTCAGAAATGTTTGGGTTTGAAGGTAAATTTGAGTACTGCTTTCCATCCCCAGACTGATGGTCAAGTAGAGTGCATGATTTAGACCTTAGAGGACATGTTGAGGGTGTGTGTGATCGATTTCAAAGATAATTGGGATGATCACCTACCTTTCATAGAGTTTGTTTACAATAATAGTTATCACTCTAGCATCCAGATAGCTCCCTATGAGGCTCTTTATGGACAAAAATGTAGATCGCCTATTGGTTGGATTGAAGTTGGTGAAGCTGAATTGATATGACCAGACTTAGTTCATCAAGCCATGGAGAAGGTGAATATTATTCAGGAAAGGTTAAAGACAGTGCAAAGTCGTCCAAAATCCTATACATATTTATGAGAAGAGACTTGGAGTTTGAGGTGGATGATTGGGTTTACTTGAAGGTTTCACCAATGAAGGGTGCTATGAGATTTGGAAAGAAGGGGAAACTCAGTCTATTGATCCTTACAGGATATCTAAGAGAATTGACAATGTAGCTTATGAGTTGGAGCTACCACCAAAGTTAAGAGTAGTTCATCCAGTATTCCACATTTCTATGTTTAAGAAGTGTATGGGCGATCCTTCACTTATTATACCTACCAAGAATATTGGTATTAAGGACAACTTATCTTATGATGAGATACCCGTTCAGATTCTTGATCATCAGGTTCACAAGTTGAGAACCAAGGAGGTTGCATCAGTTAAGGTCTTATGGAGGAATCAGTTTGTTGAGAAAACTACTTGGGAGGCTGAGGAAGATATGAAAAAGAGATACCCACATCTCTTTACTTTCGGAGAAATTCCAAACTAAGGTACTAACTCTTTTCTTGGTACTCTTTAAATTGATATGCTAAGTTATGTGAATTGCATGTTGGGTGTTTGAGTTAGGTGTTAGATGTTTTTCCACACCCTGCTCTACTTAGAGTGATCTCATTCGAGGAGGAATGTTTCCAAGGGGGAAATATTGTAACACCTCGGACTTTGAAAGAGCTAAATTGAGATTCATACAAGTTACTCTTCAATTGTGAGTTTTGGGTCAACTTCAAACGACCATAACTTTCAGCACATGATGAGTAGGTGGCCCAGGAGGTATCAAATCGATGGTCGTTGAGTCCTCTTGCCAACGCCATTGGATTTGCTAAATTATGAGTTCGGCTTAATGAGATATGCCCGTTTGAGTGTAGCCTGTGTAGTTAAGGTAATTCATCCATTTTAAGGAGGGGTATTTTGGTCTTTTCCTTACCCTACTAGCCTAGCACTTTTTTTTTTACCCTTTTTGGGGTCTAAACTTGTAACATCTCGCAATTTGAAATATCTAGGAAGGATCTAAGAACTGGAAATAGTCATTTTTGGAAATAATAACAAATCTGGAAATTTGTTTAAGTTAGGAAAAGTGAATTTTTGGTTAGCTTCAAACAGCCATAACTCCTAGCTCAAGATGAGTTAGATGTACTTCCAGAGATGGTTGGAAAGCTATTGGAATAACATTTCCAACGCCGCTGAGTTTGCGTGATTCCGAATTTGTATGAGTGAGTTATGCCCTTTGGAAGTTGGGCTGTTCAAATAAGGAAATATCCAATCCGGATTTTTGAAGGGTATTTCAGTCTTTTCCTTATCCAATTAATTAAATTCATTTTAATGAATTAATTAAGGGTCTAAACTGAACTTGGTCAGTTTTACGGTTTTGGAAAAGAGTTGGGGTTTTAGAGAAGAGGAAAGAAGAGGAGAAAAAAGAAGTAGAAGCAAGGAAATCGTCAAGTTCGTCGAGTTTAGCTTGTGGATTTCGTCGGGGTTGATCCCTAAAAGGTATGTGAGATCACATAGCGTTAGGTTAGTTCACCCACATGTCAATCATGATTAAATTTCAGCGAAGTTATTAGATTTGAAAGTAAATCCTTGAGTTCTTGATAAATTTCGTTTGAATTCTTGTGGGTTGTGTTGATTGGAGTTTCTTGAGATTGATTCGCGTTTTTAGTCGTGTTTTCGAATAGAATCTGATGCACTTTGAACATATAATCGATTCTAAGTGTTTGGGGAAAGAACCTATGGAGTTTAGAGGGTTTAGAGCTGAAAAACGAAGAAGAAATTTCGTCGAAATGAAATTTGGTAGTGGTGGCGCGTCGCGGAGCCAATCCCCAGAATTGGGAAAATTCGTTTCGCGTCGCGGAGCTGTCACGGAGTATTCTGCCTCAAAAGTCATTTTTGAAACTAAATTTTAAATGTCTCTCCGCGTCGCGGACCCACCCTCAAATATTGATATTTTGGTATTTTCTCATGTTTAGCTATCAAAAATCATTCATAAACATCATGAGATCCTTCCAATCACAAATCATAATCCTTGAATCCATAATTCAATTCAAGGACTAGTTAAGAGTCAAGTCAAGAGCAGTTAAGATCAAAGTCAAGAAAAGTTAGAGTCAAGTCAAGAGAAGTCATCAAGAGTCAAGTCAAGAGAAGTTCATAAAGTTTTCCAAAAGTCTTTTACAAATGTTTTAACTTGTTTTAAGACTTGAGTTTGAGTTGAGTAAAGAGTAAAGTTGAAGTTCATTTCTTCAAAAGTATATGGGGACTATGTATTCCCAAAAGAGTTTAAAATGTTTTCACATTTAAATAAGAACGGAAACTGAGATTTTCAAAAGAGCCTTTGAGCTAGTTTTTCAGTAAAGAGCCCTTGGGATAGTTTTTAGTTAAAGAGTAAATGCTTTCACAATAAAGCAAGAGGGGAAACTTCGATTTTCAAGATAGCCTTTGAGCTAAGTTTTTGAGCAATTATCTCAAATCAGAGAGAGGAGTATGTTTTTAAACGTAAAGAGCTAGTATCATATTTTGGGAGTAGTATTGAGCACCGATATGGGGACGAGCTTGAATTCAGATAACTCACGTCTCCATAAACCATGTAGCCATCATGGGTAGAAAAGAGTCATACTTTTTAGATGAACCTTTTAATGCTTTTAGCATAGACTAGTGGATCCACTGAGTGAGTTAGGTCCTATACCCCCGACAAGGTATAAGATGGACCTTGGCAGCGTAAGGTAAAGTGTTGTATCATCACTATAGCTCTTAAGTGATGGTTGTCGGTTAGAGAAACTCCCACAACAGTATTTTGTATTTTATTATATACATCAGTTTATTTGTAATTTTACATACATCTCAGAGTTATATGTATCTTTGCATACACACAGAGTTGACATCATGTTTTAAACATTTTTCTTTATATTGCACTTGGTTTTAAACTGCTTTATATTGAAATGAGTTCAGTTATGTTGAGTTGAGTTGAGCCATGTAAGTTCTTCAGTTTCTTTC